>NC_072737.1:116509492-116754057 GCF_026930045.1 Uloborus diversus | reverse complement strand
GTTCTGAGAATAGGGCTTTCACCGTCCGCAGAGGAGGGATGGGGGGAATGGAAATAGAAGATAATTTTAGAGACTGCGGGTTCCCCCACAACGTCGAAAAGCCTATTCCGAGAATTGGCTTCAAAATAGTTGAGAGACGAGGGGGGATGTGTTGAAAGATTTTGATCAAACATATCAGTCAGACCAGGATTTGGCATTTGTCCATCATCGCTTTCTAGGAAATGCAAGTTGACCGCTCCAACTCATTACCCAACTCTAGCACTTGATTCGAGTTTCCTGATTTTAAGTTGAGCATAACGGTGACTGTCACTGAGTAATGATTTATAGTTGTTCACCCGTCCCACTTTATTAGATAATTCCAACACATGCTTTGAAAATCAGAAATTTTGAGTTTATTGTCAGGGGCTCTCCGAATTTAGATTTTATGCTTTGGGAGGAAAGGAGGGGAGGGGGGGGGGGCGCAATCACCAATTTAAGGAATGAAATTCCGAATTTTACAGAATGATAAAATACGAACACCTACATACCTTACATCTCCGACCAGGGCCATCCCAACGGGAAGGCGAGCGGGGCAATCGCCCCGGGCGCCACGAAATGAGGGGGCGCCGCAAGGCGCCCAACGTTTCCAGGGAACACGACGACATTCACAAGAAAAAGACATTTTCACGAGGGGTGCTTTGCGGCACCCCTCATCGTATAAAATGCCCCGATTGTATAAAATTAGGGGTGCCTTGCGGCGCCTCCTCATTTCGTGTATCATAGATACATATAGACACACAAAATAGGGAATCATTGCAATGATTCTTGATTTTTTCCTAGGGCACGAAAATATTCCTCTCTCTCTAAGTCTCCAAAACATTCGTTTCCTTTGTATCATTGAAGCAGATACAATTTTTGAGAATACAACTATTTAGAATAAAAAAAAGGGTACTTCTCCTTTGTCTAGTTCTCACCAAATTTGCTTACATTCTACTTCTGCGTGCAGTGGCGTAACCATAAAAAAAGGTTTTAAGGAAACACATTAAAAAAAAAAAAAAAAAAAAAAAAAAAAATTGGTCGGATACGAAAAAAGATCAAAAGTTGTTCGGTCAAAATTTTGAGCATTTAGTTTTAAAAACGCTATTTTAGCCTTAAAAACGCGATTATAGGCCATGTTTATTGACGTTATGGTAAGAGCTAAGAGTCAGAGACTATTTCCGATCGATTATTTTTCTAAATAGATTGAAGTCAATTCCTTCTCCCCCTGCAAGTTTTCGAAATTGAAATTTCAAAAACCAGCTTTAAACTAACTTTGACGATTTTAAGGATAGGAGGATCTGAAGCATTTCTCAGGAAAATTGTTCAAAATTATGGTTTAAAAAATTTAAGCAATGTTTTACATTCAGGGGCTGTTCAACTTAATTTTTTTTAAAGTGTCGTTTAAAAAATCCATTGCTTGTGATATTAAAGAAAGGCGGGATGGGAACCCATGCACGAATACTTTCTCAACCTCAAGTCTTAAAATGCAATTTGTAAGACCATATTTTGTAATATTAGGGCCAGTGATTTTTCGAAATTAGAGCTCCCAAAACGCTATTCTGAGCGATTTTAGAATTTGTTGAGTATTTGTGAGCTCTTTCCTAAAACTTACAAGTATTTGATGCAAAAGAATAACAGCTTTGTTTATAACATATATGAAAGCTGGTATTAAGTTGGGTACAAGTAAAACTAAAAAAACTCTTGAAAATAATCATTGGATGAGTTCAGATTAAAATTTAATTTTGATGTAATTTACTTCTATAAATACATTTTCTATTCATAATCAGTAAATTATTTATTTGTGTTCTTAGTTTCATCAATATGAATGACCAACTAAGTTTTGATTGTTCGTTTTTTATTGAGTGGGATAACATTTTACTAGATAAATATTTACATTTTCAACATTTCCCCTTTTTCGAAAAGTTTTTGGGGCATTAATGTTTCACAAATATTCGAAACAGATTCATTGCTTTTCTTTTAATTTGTATTATGCATAGCCCTTTGATTATTCTGTTCAGTAATATGTAAAAAAAAAAAAGTATCTATTATGCATTGATGTTATAACTAACTTGATTTTCTGTGTGTATAGGGGGGAGGGGTGCGCCCGGAAACTTTCGCCGCGGGCGCCGTCTGCTCTTCGGACGGTCCTGTCTCCGACACATACCCTTCATCTACTGAGAAGCGACTAGGTTTTCTTAAAATTAATGTTGTATTGCAGTAGTGCAAGGGCGTCCATATGCAAAATTTTAAGGGGGGGGGGCTCAGATATTTTCCCCATGGTTTAGCAGGATATTTTCCCCATAGAAAACGATTTCAGTACAGATTAGAGCTATTAAAATTTGACATTTTTAATAACTTATTCATTAGTTACTGGACGAGAAATGTTTTTACATTTTTGCAAAAAAAAAAAAAAAAAAGAAACTGAAAGCAAGGAAGTTCTAATTTCAAAGAGAGGGGGCTTGAACCCCCACTTGCCCCGCCCCATATGAGCGCCCTTAAAAAAGCGCCCATATACAAAAATTTAAGGGGGGGGGGGGCTCATATATTTTCCCCATAAAAACCGATTTCAGTACAAATTAAGGTTATTAAAATTTGACATTTTTAATAACTTATTCATTAAGCTGGAGAAGAAATGTTTTTAGATTTTTGCAAAGAAAAAAGTACTAAAAGCAAAGAAATTCTAATTTTAAAGGGAGGGGCTTGAGCCCCCACTTGCCCCCCCCCCCTATATGGGCGCCTTTGCTTACCACTATACATAATGTATAAAAATGAAGATAAACATTCCAAGTTTTTTTGAACGTACGTGATTATTACTTAAACGTGCACGTTTTGCAATGCTGTATTGGCCGTGCACAGGTGATGATGATTTACCCCTTTATGCGTTGATCAGCCAGAACCCCAGACCTAGCTCCATGTGATTTATTTTATGGGGTTTCATCAAAAGCAGTGTTTATACACCACCATTGCCTATAACATTGCAAGAACTGAGAAGTCGCATACATAGCATCACCAAAAATTAACAGTGAGACACTCCAAAATGTATAGAACTAACTAGATACAGGTTCAATGTGTGTCGCGGTACGAAAGCGTTTGTGAGTGAAAAGAAACTTGGAATGTTTATCTTTAGTTTTGGGTATCATTTATAGTGGTAAGTGTAATAGTTTATGAAATATAAATTTTTAAAACCGAGATATTCTTTTATGCTAACTCTGTATTGTCATTGTGAGCATATCAACTCGCCATCGATAGATTATACTGTTTGACCACGGATTATATGTAATTTGGCAATCTGTCAAGTAAAGACGATTCCATCTGAATGAATCTAGCCGGGTTGAAGGGAAAATAACGATGCGATTTTTCGATGCACGCGTTTTATAATGTCATAAGTGCTTTATTCATTTATTGCATTCTCTAAAATAAAATAAGGGAAAACAAAAATGGTTACCATGGAAATAACAAAAAGAAAAGAAAATATTTTCATTTTCGTCCAGGAACGTAAAAGCAAAATGGAAAGCTCGGGAGCTTTGTTGTGAATTAATAAATCAATTAATGTTTTCTGTGAGAATATAGATTGAATATACTTTAGATTAAAAAAAACGTTGCTGAGAGCAAATTTTCATTTTTACAAAACTAAGGCTAAATAATTGAGAGGCAAAAGTGCACATCTGTAACAAACCAACTAACACCCCTATAAACTAATAGATACGTCCATTTCTGCCTATAAACCGGATATTAGCCTTTCCATGTAATCGATGGTCAGACAGTAACGATTTGATAAATATAATAACAACGTCAAATTGAAGAAAGAATAAATAGGGAAAAAAATAATAAATACCTGGCTTTTGTAATCCTTTAGACATTTTCAACAATAATTTTTCAGATTAAAAAAAGTACTGATTATTATAAGGTATTTGCAAACAGTACTTATTTCTCAATAAACAACACTTCTCTAAACATTGAAACACTCAAGTTAAAGACTGAAAACTGAGTGAATTGATCATTTTTTTCGTGTCTTAGGTCTAAACATGCGTCAACTTGGAAAAATTAAGCATGAAAAAATTGAGCTTTTCTATTGGTTTATTTACATCACGCCATTCAATTGCCTAAAAATGTTCCCACGATCTTGTTTGTTCATAAAATAACTTGTCCCATGGGAAAGTTTCAAAAGAATATGTCTCAAGAATCCTTGGTTGAATTTTTATCTCGTCTGCCAACTCGTCTGCGAAAACGAAACAATTAACGGATTCGGAGGGAGTTATGTCTGAAATATTTATTAACAGATTCTTAGGGAAAGGCTTACCTAAATATGCATATTACGTTTTAGGTTCATCAGTTTTTTAAAATATATTTTTACTCTGTTTCGAATGGATGTGAAAATGAAATGGGTAAATAAAACTTATTTGAAAACCTTACTGAATTTAAGAATGAATTAATCATCTACAAAAATTAATGTTTCTAATATTTACAATGTACGTGCTCCATCATAAAAATTCATTCATTTGAAAAATTTTAAAATAACGAAATTTATTGAATCTTTTTTTTTTTGGGGGGGGGGCATTATTTTGGAAATTTTTGAGCCCCCTCCCCCTATTAGGGTACGTAAGATTTTTCAAAATCCTCCCCCCAATTCTTACGTAAGATTCCATTTCGTTTTTCAAAATAATAAAATAACGAGTCGTACATCAATGGAATCGTTATTAAACTCACTATCATTAAATTAAACTTTTTGTGTAAAGAAATATGTGCTAAAAAGTTAGAATTTAGACTAAAAGTTTTTTCGACATTTTTCTGTACATGCTGCGATACTAATTACAAATGAAGCATACCTGCGATTCTTTTATTATATCGTACACGATTCATTCTTTATAAACAAATAAAAAATCAGCTCATCCTAACGATTTTTACCTTCCAGGCGCAAATGAAATATGAGGCAGCGAGAAACAAAGGTATGCAAATGGAAAAATTTTTAAAAATTGGAGATAACCTGTACGAATAGTATGGGAACCTCTCCTCTGTCTGGGGGCACGAGATAGTACTAGTAGTCCTGTTAGGTGCCGCTGTACAGCATGATATAGAAAAAAAAATCAATTAAAGCCTACCTAGGACGTAATCTTAGGCCTTTTACTCAAAACTTGAAAATGTCCACTTACACCCCTTTGCTTCTCACTGCCTCATATGATCCTTGCCAAAACCACTTGACCGCGCGATTTCTAATATAAAATATCGACTTTGAAAATATTTCGTTCGAGTGGGTTTCACCCCGCCCCCGTACTCCCCCCCAATCGTTTGTAGTTCCTTCCTTTCTGTAACAAAAACACCTCAGGTTTCTTTTCTTTTCTTCCTCCATTGACAAAAATATTTTAAAAATAAGAAATCTTTAGAATGAAAAAATAAATAAATAAAATTAAAAACAAAAAGTAATAAAAACAAAGTTTAGAAAATATTTTTTTTTTTTTGTCAAATCGTTTGCTGTTCTTTCTATCGGGAAAAATTTAAATAATTTAAAATCCTCCCCCCCCTCAAAAATAATTTAAAAAAATATTAAATTCAAACTTTAGAATGAAAAGATAAGAATCATTTGAAACTATCATTTACCTTGTTTCGTTTACGGCAATTAGCAGCATTCATTAATACTTTTTCCCTACATCTTAAAACCGAAAACTAAGAATGTACATATTCAGAATGTTCTTAAGTAGAAAATCTCATTTTACAGAAATTCGCTTTATAACCACTCCTCCAGGAGAACATATAAAACCATGAAAAAATCATTTACGATCAGCAGATGATAAGAAATGATATCAACTCTTTTGAACATTCAAAGTTGCAGTAAATAGTCAAGTTTCCATAAAAATAATGGGGGTCACTTCCAGAAAGAGAGGAAGGGGGGGAGTTATCTTGACATGTGTTCCTAGTCTTAAAGTTATTTGTTGACACATCTGGCGGTCTATGCTTGTTTATTGTTATTAAACCGACAACTTTCCGGTTCTAAAACCGTGCCTCTTTTGACTACTTATTACGCACGTTTTTGTCTTCAGAAAAGGGCTGCTTATATGTCATTTCTTTAAAAGATATGTCATAGATGTCATATTTTTTTTTAGTACTTTTGACACCTTTGTCACAAAGTCTCACTTCCCCGTGACCCCCCCCCCCCCATCTCTAATTTTTCATGTCCTTCTTAAACATGCATTTGTAGTTTGGAAACAAAGTCTTGGATCAAATTTCGAATCTCCTTTTTAGTAGTTATTTCGGTGATAAAGTTTAAAAATATTGTTGTGTGTTTTAATGACAGTTGTAACTGGTGAACTGGTGACAAGTAACTAGTTACAAAGACTTTACTTTCAAAAAAAAAATCCTTAGATGCTTGTAGTGTTATTGCATGTAATTTTCTTCGTCATTTCTCGCCAGAAAATTAAAACAGCTAACGAAGTGCAGTAAACTACCGATTATCGGCGATCGAATTATCCGCAGGTCTTTTCACATATTTTTTTTGTAACGTCATTAAATGTTTTTTAAACTTATAACTGTGCTAGTGTTCGTTTTTGGTTTTTACATATGAGGTAGTGAGAAGCAAAGGAATGCAAGTAGCAAAATTATAAATTTGGAGATACCAGTACAAATGGTATGTGAACCTCTCCTCTGTCTTAGGGCAAGAGATAGTACTAGTAGCCCTGGTAAGTTCTGCTGTATAGCATAATTTAGAAAAAAAATCAATGAAAGCCTACCTAGTACGTAATCTTTATACGCGTTTTACTCAAAACTTGAAAATGTCCACTTACATCCCTTTGTTTCTCACTACCTCATATGATCCCTGCAGCCTCAATGGATTCAGGGGAAGAAGAACTGTTGATATATATACCTTAGATGCATTTTGTATGATTTCAGGTTTCTGGTACATTTTGACCCCCTTTCTCCTCCCCTTTCTTCTAAGATGCTCTGTGGATCTTAAGCCCCTCTTTCAGATTTTACCAGCAGAATGTTGTGATCAGTTGTTTATTTGACTGTCAAGAGAAAAACCAGGAGGACTTCCTCTCAAATAATAGCTATTAAAGAATTGTGCCATCTGATGATAGCTGTCTTTGCAATATCAGCGTCAACATCATTTAAAGCTCGGAACGTATTTGTCTCGTTTTTCAACAGCTTCATCATTAACGGATTTGTCAGCTGACTGTTATCATGAAAGTTGGACAGAAACCTTCTTGTTTGGAGCAATGTTCCTAGCTATAATTTATCCGCATTGTATGTGTGAGTATTATTCATATCTTTTTGCCAGAAGTATCGTTTTTTTACCTATTATTCCGATTATCCGCAGATTTCGCTTATCCGCAGTTAACGTGCCACCCTATTCCTCGGATAATCGGGTGTTTACTGTACTGCATAGGAAGGAATAGGGATTACTAGAAAATAAGTCAATAATTTACCATGGGATGACTTGCAATCGGATTTTATAGAACAGCCGTTATATAGTTGTGACGTTTTGAAAAATCGCTATTGATTTACTCACAGCAAATGTAGATATAGGGGAGACCAGGGTTAGTTATTACAATTTTTTTCAATATTTTTTACGCTAAACTATTTCAAGTATTTACACGTGTGAAACTTTATAATGCTTCTAGACTGTTTAACATTCATAAAATATTTTTTAAAAAATGATTAGAAGTCACTACTCCAAAATATTTCAAGTTTTTTGAATAGATGTAGATTGTAACAACTTACCCCACCTCGGGGCACGTTTTTACACTATATGGGGTTAGTTGTTACATAGGATATATTTTAGTAATAAAATGAATTTTACACATTTTTGAGGTTTATTTTGTAATAATTTTAAGAACGCTTAACCACGTTAAAAATCAAAAACTTTTTGGCTGTACATATCTACTTCATTAATGACTTATTCTGATAAACTATCATCATCATAATCATTGTCCGCGCGCGCGTGAGAATTACAATTTTTACAAGCATATAATTTATCAAACTTAGCACATCGGTCATATGTCGATTTGTCACAATTACGAAATTGAAGCCATTTAGTTGGTTTTTTGGATTCTGAGTACGGTTTAGCGCACTCTATGCAGAATCAGTCTTCATCATCTTCATCAGAAGGACGCACTGTTTGGACGCACCTTTTTTCACTTTTTTTTTTGTCTTTGTGTCTGTTGATTTCTTCTCTGTTAGAGACAATTTCTGTTTCACAGATTTTTGTTTCCCAGCTTCGGCTTGCAAAACATTTTTTACTGGTGTATTTATCAAAGTGGCGCTGACCTATGGTTTCCGCTAGCGAACCGTCTTCACTTCTGCATTGCCTGCAGCGTTGGAAGAAGACCTACATTCGAATAACACATTTTTTATTATTGTTATCATTGTTGTAATTATTATTATTATTTATTCAACCATACATATTAACAATAAATTAAATCATAGAATGAAAGAGATCAAAATTCTTCTTCTTATTATTATTATTACTGTCGACATCTAACTACAGTATTTTATATGAATTAAATCATGCAATAAAACAGATCAGTAATACTACTTACCACCACAAGCATTTTTCATCTTACTGCAGAATATCTCTAGTGTCAAGAAATTCATCGGCTGCTTTTCGTAATGAACTACCTGCAATTACTTCTTTAGCCACATCCAGGTATGTTACTTTAGGTGTTTTGCCCCTGTCCGTCTTCTTTTTATAATCCCCAGCCATATCACCTTTAAAAAAAACATAATATTAAATTAAAACTTGTATGGGGCAAGTTGTAACAAATAACCCCAACAAATCTGTAACAACTTGCCCCATATGACGCCACTTCAAATCCTGGCACATATTACTGGTATTATATCTTTGTACAAAACTTTTAAATATATTAGCACTTACCTGAAAACGTAGGCTTTCACGTGGTATAGAAATCAATCGCTTATCTGCAACGGCTTCGTCACAAATAGAAAAATAACAGGGGAAAGAAAAATTACTTCCAGACCCAAAAAACCGTTTGAGCACGCTCCCTGCTGCTGACTGCAAGCTGACGGTCAGGGAATGCAGATGGGTGAGTGCTATCATCTAGTGCAAGGAAAGTCGGTTTCTTCTGGTGGTTAATTTTAAATTCGAATGTAACAACTTACCCCGTGTAACAACTAACCCTGGTCTCCCTCAGGGCCGCGCCGTCCCTATGTGCAAGGTCGTGCAGACACGACGGCACCAGAGACAAAAAAGCGCTGAGCTCTACCAATTAAAAATGCTCTAAGTGGAGGGAAAAATCTTCAACTAAAAA
This sequence comes from Uloborus diversus, assembly GCF_026930045.1. Lineage (NCBI taxonomy): Eukaryota > Metazoa > Arthropoda > Arachnida > Araneae > Uloboridae > Uloborus > Uloborus diversus. The sequence goes on along the minus strand of NC_072737.1, from coordinate 116,744,779 downwards.
TAAAATTGAACTTTTCATTTTTCTAATAGTGGCGGTGAAATTATCTTGCTTATTAAAACACGCAATCCTCCTCGCTGCCTATTTAAAAGAAAAAAAATATTGTCTTGTTGTGTCTATAAACATGCTATTACTGTAAAGCGCAATCGTTTACAGTAAAAACCCCTGAAGCTTATTAATGCATGCTTTTGAAGTTTTCTTCACATTTGGAGCCGTGAATGCCAATAAGGTATGACTATAATTTCACAAGGTTGAGCATACGAAGCGCAAGAAACGTTTATTTCCCAGTTTGGTTCTTACGGTGAATATGTTGTATTTTAATTTGTGCAATATATGCCTTTTTGTGATTTTTAACTATTTTTCGCGGTAATTTCACTGTTCTGTATTTTTTTATGTTATCATACTTAAAAAAATACGGTAAGCACATTTGCATATCGTTTACTTGTGCATAATGCACATATATTGTCGACTAATTTAGGTTAATTTTCTAGTCCCTACAAGTAACGACTTGACCGTAATTAACCAACCAGAAAAGGGGGGGGGGAGAGTCCTGAGGGCACCCCTCTGGTTGTCTCACCCCGTGCCCCCTCTACTCCAGAGTGCTGAGATGAATGTTTTTCAAAAATAATCTTTAATATTACAGATACAAAAAAAAACGAGCCTTTGAAAAAAAAATGATTTTAATAAGAAAATTTTTTTTTATGGAGTAGAACTTTAATTTTTTTTAAAGAAATCTTCACATTAAAAGTTTTTAATAAAAAGTTTTTTGTGCCCATTGGTTTTTGGCGCGAATTCCTCCAGGGGGGGGGGAGCAATGGGACGGTTTTTTGAGTTACGCGTGCTTGCTATTCCTCAGGAAGTAACTGGCAGAATCAAACAAAATTTGGTCTATATGTTGCCATTAACAGGAACAGGTGCTGATTCAATTTTGGTGTCAATAACTCAAACGGGGGTTGAGCTATAGAACGTTTTTTGTCGTCAATTGTGACTGCAGTATCTCAAGAAATAATGAACGGAATGAAAGAAAAAATTATCAGCAAGTAGCCTTTAGTGGGTATAAGAGCTGATTTTATTTTGGTGTCAACAGCTAAAAAGGGGGTAGCGCAATCGCCCGTTCTTTTTTTCCATTGTGAGTGCCCTATCGCAAGAATTAATGCTACATTCTGGTTGAAATTTGGAATATATGTGAATCCATATGTAAACAGGCTTTGGTTCAATTTTGACGCCAATCGCTCCAAGAAGTGTTTTTTTTTTTTCTTTTTCTTTTTTTTTTTTTTTTTTTTTTTGCGAATAAAAATAGCTTTATTAATGCAACAATAAGAAAGATAAATCGTAATAGATTTTCGTCTGCGTATTTCTTGTGATTTTAATTGTATGGAAATGATCGGAAATATTATCTCAACGATTTAAAAGTTTTAATTGTTGCCATCTTATGTTTGTTAACAAATAAAATATTTGTAATTAATTCAAGCAAGGCTTTTAAAATAACTTTCAATTTTCGCTTTTTGCTTTGCTTTTGCAATAATTCAGACATTGGGATGGTCGTCAAGTTTTTTTATGTGTAATTTTGTTTTTGTTGGGAATATTGCTTCCTAGTCAAGCATGGGGAGCGATCAAAAAAAAGAAAAATATAGAAGAAAGTTTCGTGATGACCACAACATACTAGTTTCCTTTTTATATTTATCTATAAAACCTCTCTCTAAGTGTTATATGTTCTCTGAACGCCAGAACATAGAGGCGCTCACAAGATATTTGCACGACGGCCCGCCGTCGTGCAAATATCTTGTGCTAATCAAGCCTCATCGGCGCCGATCAGGCTTGGCGCGGCCCTGGTCTCCCCTACTTAATACCAAAGAATATAGATAATGGAGAAGAACTTTCACTTCGAGACCGGTTTGTAAGCTCCGCAGAGAAAATAAATTACTAACGAAAACATGTTTTGGGACAAAAGCCGACATTTAGGAACAAATTCGTCGCCAACGGTGAACTGGCTTGGCGGAGGGTTGCCATTTCCTCGCGGGAGTCGGGGAGACACCCCCCCCATGGAGATTCTAAAGCCTTTTGTATCTGAAGATTTGAAGAGTTCCAGATGTTCAATCGTTCTTCTCTTTTAACTAATGTACTCATTTGCTACTGTTGAAAAACCGCAACTGATACCGCGATTTTTCTCTTTGAGTGGGCCTGGAAGAAGTGTCATCGCGCCGTTCGACCCCTGAGCGTTGTGCGAACTAATGCATCTACTAATCAGAATGAATTCGCCCTAAATTTCCCCTTTTACTGATCATTGAGGGAAGAAACATTATTATTTATTTCCACTTTTGCTGATTTATATCATTGAGGTTGTAAAAACAAAATAACCTTTTTGGTCTGCTACGGGAGTTGTTTTAGGGGAGTATTCTTCTTTTTTTTTTTTAATTTAAAGAAATGGTTTAAACGAAGAAATAAATTTAAAAGTTTCTCTAGCAGCTCTAGTTTTCAGATAATTTCAGCTGCTTTACCCAAATTATGCAGTTTTAACTCCATTTTATGCATTTCTAAATCAAAGTGTAGGCTTCTGAAACAAGGACTGCCTCCAGCATGTTTGCTCTGCTATAATCAGTTGGCAGTCTAGTTACATTCAGAAAAACTCACTACATGAAGTAAATATCTAGTAAGTTTAGTAACAAGGCTTCAACGAATTGCGGTCAACTTGTAAGTTCTTGCAATGCATATATTCGCTTTGCGTGATGTGTGACGAATTGGATCTTTGTATGCAGGGGCGTAGCTAAGGGGGGGGTTTTGGGGACAAAACCCCCCCCGAAAAGTTAGTCTCAAAAAAAAGAGAAAAAGAAGAGAGAAGAGAAAGAAAAAAAAAGAAGAAAAGGAAAAAATTCCAAGCGATTATATATATATATATATATATATATATATATATATATATATATATATATATATTAAATATATATATATATATATATATATATATAAAAGAAGTAACCCCCCCCGAAAGTCGGGTCTAGCTACGCCACTGTTTGTATGTAATATTTTCAGGGTCCGACTAATGTAGACAATAAACAAAATTTTTTGGGGGTCCTCTACAGTCAAACCTTATAAACAAAAGCATTAATAAAGAATCAGGGGTGGTAGTTTCAGGGGTGTTCAGGTGTTAAATCACTTATTCAAAGCAACCCACACTTGTACACATGAAAAACTAGATAAATTCAGGAGAGTACCTTAATTTTCTTACATAGAAACTGCAGCAATTTTAGTATTTTTGGGGCTCTTAAAAATTAGGGACCCATGGCCAACAGCCTAATTGGTCTGGTTGGTAATTGAGCTCTGATTCTTTTGTATAATACACTTTGAATAAAAATTCCATTATTTGTTTTTCATTTGATCTATGGATGTAACTTAAACCCATGTCACAAATATTTCAATGCTATGTTTTAGAAATTTGAGCTCCTGCGCAAAAATTGATGCCCCGTAAGAAATGCTTTGGTGAAACGGATGCAACGTGAAAATGCAACTTCAGACCGTTTAGTTACATTCATTCCAATAAAAGATTAAACAAAAAATAAAATGTGTTAGCATCTCACCCCTTCCCCCCCCCCCCCGCACACACAATCGTACTCCGATTTCCCTGCTTTCCTTAACAAGGAGGAACAAGCGAAGTCTTAATTACATCGTATGCAATACTTCACACTTCACTGTTGCATTTTATGTAGAGGTCAAGTCCACCGAGAAGTTAATCGGGTCAACGAGAGAACATGAACCAACGGGACCCCACCTTACCCTAGCCTTGTCAAATAGAAACGCAGCTAAAAGGGAGCTAAGAAAATACGAACCTGTACAGCGAAATAAATGCGGTGTGCTGATCTTCTGACAACAAGCTTTAGCTATAAACTATCTGAATTCTATTTAACGTGTAAAAAAATCACCTAATAAAATAAGTACAGATTTTAGCTTCTGAGAATTCCTATGCAAACTAAGCTCTGACACGGGACATCTTGTGGCTGCATAAAGTTTAAAAATTTCATACGACTTATTCATACAAATGTATCGAAATTTATTTTGGATTTAAAAAAAAATGTTGAAAACTCTCATAACTGTCTCTCTAGTGAAAGTCACTGGTTATTCTTTGTGCGGACTCGTCTCCAGATTAGAGGTGCTTTAAATGCAGTTTTACCTACACGGGTATGTACTAATTTGTGAGGTTTATTTTATTATTTTTTTTAAACTTTTAAATTACTCAAAAAATCATATATGTTTCTACAATCAACTCTCTTTAGAATACGCAACCAGTTTCGAAGAAGGCAATGCAAAATGATGGTAACAGTAAACGAAATGCTCTCGTAAATTATTTTAAAACAATTTTTTACTGTGTTGTGCCATTTTTGTTCATTTATTTTTTAACTCTTAACATGCATTTCAGCCCAAAGTATCCTATTCAACGTTTATCATATTTACGACGAGCCCTTTTTGTATGCATACATTACACAAATGAGTAACATGTATATAAGTATTGTGTTCTTGATAATATCGTGTATATCATGATGCATGCTATGGTATATGCATAAAACAGTATGTTATTCATTTAAGTTATTTTTAATAGACATTTACTCACTATTTTCAATGACTCAATATTTTCAATATTCTCAATAACTGTATTTTGTTTGTGGTCATTAATCATTAAGTTTAAATAATTAAAAAAAAAAAATTTCATGTAGTTTTGTTGAAAATTGATCATAGATCTTATAATTAAATACCTATTCCGAAATATTAATTCTAACCAGTGGATAGGGTCATATTTCATTGAAAGTCGTAGGTGTACGAACACTTTTGGGAGCCACTGTAATTATGCATCTCAGAATACCATAGATTGCAATGTTCTGTGTCAGAGCTGCTTGTTCTGCCAGTGGCGCCGACTCCATAGGGCTTGAGGGGGCCCGAGCCCCCTCAATAGTTTGTTTTAGGGGGCAGAGCCCCCCTCAATAATTTAAGAACATTATTTGTCATATTATGGTATCTAAAAATTCAAAATTATGTTGGTATTTTTTACTTTCCTTGTTTGAAGATAGTTACATTGTAAAATACATTCAGTAATGAATTAAAACAAATAACTATTGCGGTAGTAAACAGGTTAATTGAAAACGAGTGTTGTGAATAATGATAGTGTTATGCTGCTGAGAACACTCAAAGAATTTCTCCCAGTGCGCAAACCTTCGGGTGAAGTCTGTCGCCGGCGTCGCTCTCATCTAATAAGTGTTTCTGATCTGGAAAAAATATATCAGGGTTTGATTTGTATATTAAATAGAAGGCGTGATAGTTTTTTTCAATTATTAGAGTTAATAAAGTAATCTGTATTAACCTTTTTAACTCTATTAAAGCATTAATTTTGAGATATTATTTTTATTTAATGAACTCTGAGCCTTATCCAAAGCAAGCTTAAAGTAGTTATTTCACTTATAGTAATCAAATTGTGACAGCAATATTTTATGCTTTATTCTTTTAATGATATTTTAGGTTTACTTAAATATCATTTCAATCTTTTCAGAGCTATATATCAACTGCTTTGTAATAGACTAAAAGCATAATTATTTTTTTTCTGGCGGGGGGGGGGGCGGCTCCGTGCTTTAACATACTCCCTAGATCTCGGTAACATCCAGCCCCCCCAATAATTTTTCCAAGTCGGCGCCCCTGTGTTCTGCGATCTTACTAGTTAGTCGGCTCATTCTGACCTGTAGCTCATTCTGCTATTTAACCCAATGCAATGTTTTAAAATGAAATCTTTATTAGGAAATACTGCAGCAATGCGTATTTTCACAAATTATGACGTTTCTTTTTCATTAAATTCCGCATACATAGTAAAAAAGCTTTGACCAAGCTTCCAAGCAGCAACGCTTTAACTTAAGAATTATTCCACGTAAACATTATCAGCCGGTTCGATGGATGTCAACAGTTATGAAACGATTGTTAAAAACGTATTTTCATTACGTTAAAAATATGAAAATAAAAAATTTAGAAAGAAAACCATGACTTTCTTTTCTACTCAACTTCGAATCAAGATATTTTAGTATTTTAACCATGGAATATTTTCTTGTTCATTCCTGCTGTTTTTTTTTTTTTTCATTTTGCAATTCCATTGTCGTAGAATGAAACAATATGGTTGACTGTCCCACGGACTATCTGCTTTAGGAATTGCTCAGAATGTGTTAGATATCGTAAAAGCAGCCTAAACCATAAATTGAACAAACAATATGAATCAAATTTTATTTTGGCGTCTATGTCCTTAGTATCTGCAAATATACCTTATACAGCGCAACCTCTCTGAGCAGCCACCCCTTCGTTCCGCAAAATTTCGGCCGTTCAAAATGGGTGGCCGCTTTAAAGGGTTTTCGTTACAGTTGCAATGTTATTCTATATTACGCAATATAAGTTAGTGTAATACATAGAATGAAATTTGAGACTGTTCTAAAATGGAAATAGTATATTATTTAATTATTGTTTACATTTTTTCGAAGAAAGGATACAATTTGGGAATAAAGTTTTCAATTTTCTCCTACAATTGTTCACAAAATCAAATTCAAAATGTTGCTTGTTGCAATTCAAATGTTTTTCAGTTCAAAATGACAAAAAAATTGCTCTAACCAATTTATTTATCATTGCATCTGAGCAGATTTCTAGTGAAATGTAGTGTTGTAATTAATTTGTTACCCTGACAACAATAAGAAATGTAGTGATATGGAAGCAAACTAATGAACTAATCATATAAATATTCTTATTTTATGTAATAAAGTGTTTCAGTGTATTATGAATTTTATTGACTCAAATTTTTAATGCAATCTTTATTTTTGATGCAAACAATACAATTGGGAAAATGAGAATACATACCAAACTGATTGAAGTCAAGGTAAATTTAATATAAAAGGAAATAACTAATGAAATTGCCTATTGATCATTAGAATATTAGCTCTATATAGGCTGTAGTACACATTACGTAGCATAAAAAACATTGTTTTACGAAAAACATTGAATCATTTCACCAGAAATGAATTGAATTTGTGGGATCAAAGCTATTTTTTAAATTAGACATCTTTCATTACTTTTCATCATTGAAAGACTATCACTCATTATCATGTTACCGACCTTTGTAAAAAATTATTATTATTATTATTATTTTTTTTTTTTTTTTTGCACAATCTAAAACATTTTCACTTTTATTAGATTCTGTTGAATTTGTCAAAGTGAAGTTTCAGTACGAGTTCTCTCGAGTACATTTCGGGACGAAAATAGTTTTAAACATGAGTTTTTAATTGTTTCCATCCAGGTATAACTATTTTGAATAGTTTCGTACGGCGAAATGGATCAAGCTTATTCTCTTCCTACTTAATCATGGAAAATTATCGAACTTTATCGAATATCGGAGCAACTTGCACGCTTAATAAGGGGACCCACTAATGATTTTTGGAAAACTGCTGAATGATCCTAGTCGTTGTTACTTTTTAGGAAACTCTGTAAAGATACATTTACCGGGCTTTCCCCCTTCCCCATCTCTCTTATTAATTCTGTCTTCTCTTCCTTTCCTCCGAAAACACCAATCACTACCCATCACCCCCAGAGGCGCGGAAGAAAAAGCTATGTCCGTAAGGTTAGTTCCCCCCCCTCCCCCCCCCGGAGATCATCAGTGAAATTGTTAATGAGGTCTAAGGATATCAATGGTGCAATACTGTACTGCCGTGTGCAGGGGAAAAGCAGTAACTGCAAATTTTTCATTTTTGATTTTTTTGCATTTTTGTCATCTATTGTGCGTTATCTTTACTGTACAAGCTCGCTTATTTGGTTTCCGCTGAAAATAACGCTCGAAAAAGACGTCTAATTCCAACACTTTCCTATTGTTAGCATTAAATCCAAAACGCGTTTCTTCAAATATCTTGAAAAATCATTTCTGCAGTGACTGCTGTTTACCTGCACAGGGCAGTATGATAAGGTTTAAGGCGAGCTGAACGATGGTTTTTCTTGATCGTAAGAGGTCTGTGATGAATTTCCCTACTGAATGGAAAACTGGTAGTCGGCCCCGCTTAAACGAATACCGTGAGTTCCAAGAAATATTATTCGAATCAGCGGGGAAATTTTATTTATTTTTCCTGATTGACAACGTTTGTCTTAAAACGTTATAATAAATCAATATCTAAGTAATAGAAGAAACATGTTTTTTATTAAAAAGCGTTTTAAATAAGCTAAGTAAATAAAAGTATGTATGAAAATTATATGTCACTTACAACTATGGGTAGTGAATCTTTGTTCCGACACCTTTTTTCAGTTAATATTTTTTGGAGACAGTCCATAATAGTGAATTCCTTGCTCAAGGTATTTTGGGAGCACCTTTTAAACTTCAATTACCGTGTTTTACGCAATTAATATCTATCAATTTCTTATCTTCTGCAATGTTTATATTTCGTTGTGTTTTTTAATTTAATTATCAACTGTCTGTTGGTAATGGCAACGATAAAAGAAAATAAATAGAATAGTGGATATGCTTTGATGGATTATGAATGTTTTTTCCCCCGCCGGTTGTTTGCCGAAAAATACAATTTTTAATTTTTGCTTCAGTAATTGCTCTTCATTGATTTTTTATGTATTCAAAAATTTTCTCAGCTAAAACATATGCGAAAGCTGATCACTATTATTCGATTAACCGGGGAAATTGTTCGATTAAGCGGGATCCCTAACATTGCGAAATGTATAACATTGGGAAATATTCGGTTCCTGGAGATTTTATTCGTATAAACGGGGTTTTCGTTTATCCGTTACGAGATAAGGCGGGGCTGACAACATTGTGTTTCCATTACGATCCAAGTGCGCAGAACAAAAATTGACTTATTTTGTAAACAAACAAATAACAGAATTTTTTTAAAAATACCAAGAACTTTTCATAATGAACTCAAAAAGTACAAAATAATTTTTCTGGGTCACAAAGGACAATTTAAGAATTCCTGTAGTTTTTGAAAATGACACCACAAACGAAGAAAAGTGCGGCTCATGTCATGAAGAGGATTTATTATTATCTAGCTTTCAATCATAACTTTGAGTGTTGAAACATGCATATTTTTGTTATTGGGAAAGTTTGGTTTGAAATGACTAGAACCGCACTTTTCTTCATTTGTGGTGTCATTTTCGTAGAATTTTCGAAAAATACAAGAATTCTGATCTAGAAAAGCTATTTTGTCCTTTTGAGTGCATTATGAAAAGTGCTTGGTATTTTTAAAAACATTCTGTTCTTTTATTCTTTTTAGTGTAAATGTATTTCAGAAATAGAATAATTTTACCCTCACGTTTTTAATATAAATGCTCCCCACTAAAAGGGAGAAAACCTATGTACGTGTCTAAAACTTTAAGTAGTAGGCACTAAAATTTAATCCTTGTTCCTCTGTAGGATTTATGTTTGCTAATTTCATGATTGCTTCAGAGGAGCCTTGATTCAAAATTTTCATTATGATTGCTTTTAACATTAGTGTTGAAAGGCAACAAAATTTGTAACAATGGGTTTTATATTTAAACATTTAATGAGGAAATTACATGAAACTTGCGGTTTTCCATCTTAACTTAAATAATTATTTTATTTTAGAATTTTATTTTTTCAGCGCTAAGTTGTACCTTAAGATTAAGCAAATCATTTAGTGAAATCCCGAAGTCTCTAAGTAGTCTAATAGCAGAGATATAAGAGAAACCAGGCCTCAGATTTCTCCGAGACAATCAGGCCAAGTATAATAAAAGTGCTTAAATAACATAATTAAAAAAAAAAAAAAATACTAAGCACTTTTCATAACGCACTCAAAAGGACAAAATAACCTTTCTGGGTCAGAAAGGACAATTTAAGCATTCCTGTAGTTTTCGAAAATTCCAAGAAAATGACACCACAAACGAAAAGTGCGGCTCAAATCATGAAGAGAATTTCTTATCATTATATAGCTTTCAATCATAGCTTTGAGTGTTCAAACATGCATATTTTTCTTATTGGGGAAACGCTTTTTGTGTTCTCAAGAAGCATTATGATATTGAATGCAAAATAAACCTAATATTTACTCTTTGTTAAGCTTTAGTAGTTCAAAAAAAAAAAAAAACTCTTAAAAGTGTTACATGACGTTGTGTATTTATCTCTGTACTTTTTTAAAAAACCTTCTTCATATAAAAACGCTGTCCGAAAAGGTGATTTTCAGGAAAAAGTTATAAAGGTCACTATATATGTGTCGTGGAAAAGGTCTGCGGACTGATTTCTAGTTGATAAGGATACAATGCGAACATTTATCGCTTGAAATCTGAAGACTTTTATTGTCTTAAAGTTAAAATTGCGGAATAAAACGCAAATGCGTATATTCACAAGGAACGATAAAATTAAAAATTTTAAAAACCTCCGATTGAGTCGCAACTGCAGAATCAAGAGGGAAAATTGAAAATCCTTTTAAAAGTCTTATATTATTTAAAATCAAAGTTTTTTTTTTTTTTGCTATTAAATTGAAACTGGCAACAGATAAAAACTTTAAATCACTGCTTTTAATTCCCTTGTTGGTCAACAATGAATGGGGTCGTTTCCAAAATTTTAAAAGTATTTTTTTCTGAAAGAGCATGCTTAAAAACACAGGATCTGACAATTTTTTAAATAATTTGTTTAAGTTTAATATTAAAAAAAAATGCTAAAATCTGCGCGCTTTCATTGTTTACATTTCTTGTCTATGACATCACAAATGATGAAATGCCATTCTGTGTTGCCATTCACAGAGCAAAATATTTAATTCGCATCTTTACTCACGTGTATTGGCAACGATATGGTTAATAGCAAGCATAGAGCTCAATTTTAATTGACTTCTTGATTATCATAACGTGGAAACGCGGTACAAAGATGCGTCAAAGAGCATCATTTGTGACGTCACCAAGACCACGCTTTGTTTGAAAAATCGGACATATTAAAAAATTAATTAAAAAATAACTGTTGGAAAAATGAAAGAATTTTTTGGGTTATGTCATTTATTTAATTATTTATTTATTTTTGCTTATTCAATCAATTTTAGTGACTAAAAGTATTACTTTTGACTGAAGGAAACAACCCCATTCGGTTTTCAATCGCGTGAATAAATGTTTAGCGGTTATTAAAATCTGCATTAAAAAACGTCATAATTCGAATTTTATGAAAGATAGAAGCTCCAAACACATTTTATCAGAAGGCGGAAAAAATTTCTCTTTATTTTGGTATTAAATTTTAAAATTTTTAACTATGTTCTCACTGCAAAAATCGCGAAAAACATTTCAGAGGTTTTTAACTAATATCTTCGTTAATTAATGTCATCCAAAAACACAACCTAGCTAAAAACACTCCCGATCAACTCCCCTTTCGATTTTTTAAAAAAATTTTTTTTTAAATAAAGCTGTCCGTCCATTTTGGCGCTAGAGTGCGACAGACAGATACACACACATAACGGGAGCTCAGATTTTAAGAAAATGCATATATCTTGAATAATTGCAAATTGCTTATCTCTACTATATCAGTGATATAATTGATTCACGTGCTTTAAGAAGTACTGCGGAACTTAGAATTGGATATGGAGAATGTCCATCCGTCTTTTTTCAGGCTGGCCAAATTGATTGAGAAGGTAATTCAATAAATGATGAATTACTTTTTTTCGAAGATCTTCTAACAATTGTTTTACAACAACATGAGGGGTATTTAGCACGTTTGGGAACAAATAACAGACGTGTTTAGCGTTTATCAAAAGTCTAGAACATTTTGACTGCAAAAATCCACAGTGAAAAACACACGAACACAATGAAAAAGTATGTTTTGGTTTTTCCAGTAACTGAAATAAAATATTTAGATTTCGGATGTTTAGTTCTGATGTAAATTAGTATGCTAATTAATTAATATGTTGAAGTTTGCTGATCGTTTATTTAGTACTTTTGATATAAAGTTATCTTACCAACCCACTAGTACTCTCATTTTAGAATTAAGAGAGGGGGGGGGATATGTAAGAGGTAAAAATGTCGCGTAAAAATGAATAAGTGAAAGGGAGGGGGGGGGGTTCACAAGCGGTTTCTTTATAATATCTGATACCAGGGTTCACCGACTGATGACAGGCCCTGGTGTTAAGCAAATTGTGATTTAAAAAAGGGACAAAAAGAAAAAAAAATTCGAAGTGAAAAACAACGCATGTTTTTTTTTTCCGGCAAAATTAATTTATTTTAAGGATTCAAAATTTTTACTCGTTTCATACTTTTGCGCCATTCTAATTTCGCCCCAATTCTTTTAAATCACGTATCGCTAACGTAATAACTTACGCTTGACGATTCTACAATGACTTTTTTACTACCCTTTAGCAATGAACCATCGTACAAATGAGGCTTAATTACCTCCCTTTCAGCGCTTCCGCAGAGGGGAGAGAAGAGAGAAAACATCTTCACCTCCGGATTCGCATTGCAAATGCAGCGACATCAGCATTGGCGATTTAGTGCCTTTTCGATCATTCAAGCACGCTTTTTCCCAAACTTGTCTCGCCAACCTGTTCCTTAATGTCGGCTTCTTGGTCGAACCACTTTTTCGTCAGGGGTCGAAAGGAAGGTTACATACGTTTCTACCGGAGTGGAACATCTTTGCGTGTGAACTATCTTTGTTAATACTTTCTCCAACTCACTCCAACCTTTAGCGTGAAGATTTTCCACACGAGGGGATCAGCGAAGCGGGGCCCCCATGTGTGTGGGTTCGGTTACTGACAGTGGTCTGTGAACGTGGTACATTTACATTGCGCCGGGGAAGGTTCTAGACGGGACGTCAGCCCAGCTTGAAGTTTATCCTTTAACGTGTGAAACTGGAGCATCATGAAATATGGAAATAACCGCACTTCGTTGGAGCTACCTATAGTTGGAGCAAACATAACCCGGCAGTGTCGTAATGCTGAAATTAGGATCTGTTATCCTTCACAATGCTGCCAGGTTAGGTTTCTTCCAACTATAGAAGCATTTATACTGACCTCACAGCATGACGCGCTATGTCCTGAAAATTGTCTAAAAACGTTGTCCGCAACAAGGGTTCCCACGGGGGGGGGGGGGGTGTTATAGCTGAAGTTGCGCCATCAAAATTTTTGGGGGGAATTTAAAATTTTTTAAAAAATTATTTATTTAAATTTATTTATCGATCTTTTTTTAAGTCAAATTATTTTTTATTCCATTTTATTCTGTTTATATTTTATTTTATTTATTTATTTAGTTCGCGTGGTGTGTTATTGGTGTAGCACAGAACTTTTCTAATAAAATATTAATAACTAGCTTTTACCCGCGGCTTCGCTCACGTTGATGTAGTTTTTTTTCAATCGATTCAAGTTAACGGTCAACACAGGCAGAGGTCAAATTAATAGTTACCAAAAAATGGTTTATCCCCAGTTTCGCCGACATTTAAAATGGCCTCCCCCTTTAAATGTATCAAAAGGTATGATTAAAACTGAAAATCAGGGGGAAGGGGAGTAAATGAAATGTCGGTGAAACTGGAAAGACACCCAAAAAATCACACAAAATAAATCACGAAAGCGTTCAGGAGTTCTAAAGAAGTTAGTTTGGGTAATTCTCAAAAATTCCTATTCGAGTGAGGTCAATTATTCTTAAATAAAGTGAAACAGTTTCTTTATAATCCCGATCTCCGTCAAATAATATCCAGCGCCACATCGGCTATCTAGATTATTATGTAATCTGTAATGTATAGCTTCTTACCGGAGATATCGTCTCAAAATATGGTCAACAATCACTACAAATCCTGATTCTAATAATGTCTCTTTAGAGTGAGAACATCAAACCTTTAAAATCACCATTAAAAGGAAATCAACTGTTTCTAAATAACGTAAATGATCCTAATTACAATACCAAAATGTTCACAGTGAAAATACCATTAAAATCAGAGTAAGGACAACAGTTTTTTTAAGTTCCCATTTAGATGAGGAAATAGTACAAAACACTTCTCATTTTGCAAAGAGAAAAATCCCCAAAAGTCTCTATTAGAATGGTCTCTATCAGCGGTTTCAAATAACATTTCCCTCTGATGATCTCAGTCATAATTATTTCCAAAAATCTTTATTAGTACAGGTCCGATAGGATAAAAAAGCAAATAAAAAAATAAAAACAAAATAAAAGAAAGAAAGAACAATATTCTCCATTGTCGCCATTAAAATAGGGACATTAATTCCACAAAATCCTTTAACCCTTAAAAATGCACACAGGAAAAAGAAAATGAAAAGTTTCATAAACATTTTAAATAATTCGCCAATGCACTAACGTAGTCGCCTGGTTAGATTGGAAATAAAAAATGAATTTGGTGGATTTATTTACATTTCAATAGTAGTTTTAATGTTATTTAAGAGTGTTGCTTCACTAATTTGGCGGATTAATTTTAACTTCAATATCTCATAGTACTTAGCTCTTTTTACCAAAATTAATTTGGTGGAATTTTTACATTTTAATAGAACTTTTGTAATAGTTGTAGCGCCCAAGTTTTTGAACACTCGTCCGGAACACGTTATCATAACTCTTCCTATCAAATAGGTTTTTAAAATGTTATTTTGTTTAGTTTCATTTTATATTTTTGCAATTTAAAGCGTTAAAATGTAAAAAAAAAATAAATCCAAATCCATTATTGATCGCCAAAGGACCACAGTATCATACATTCGCCAGAGACTTGCCAAGTTTATAAAACTGCGAAAATGTTTGGTTAATCTATATTCATAAGACATTTTTAATTATGAACAGAAGACGCTATAAAGAAAATGTTTGCATGTATTTGGCCGTTCCTGGCGAAAAATAAATCTTTATTCGACGGTAACTGGGGGTAGAGGGGCCGATTCTATTTCATAATTTTATTTAGTTACCAAATAATTGTACGTAGCAAAAATGCCCGGCGTTGCCTGGGTCTGTAATAATTATGAGAAACAATCGCTACTTTTATTCGTTCAAAACACACCGCTTTGACGTGATTAAAAATAGAGCTCCTTTCTAACCCATAAAAGTAAAATGGCAATAAGTATGAAGAACAAAATAGTACTCTCTTAGAAACGAAAAAAACGGTACTTAAACATATACAAATTTGAGGAATTTCCAAAATATGAAATTAAACTTCACTTGTTTAAAAAGATTCAACTTTTTTTTTTTTCGAATATAGTCTAAAACTTTCTGTATATTGCTATTGAAGTACAAATTTTTAAAAAACGTAGCCGCCTGTAATCCCTTACTGCGATTTAAAATGTTATTCAATTTGCATTAATCGTATTGGGATACCTTAAATGAGGTTCCCCTTCCCTATTTTGTAAAACTGTATGTTACTCATTTTAATCGAAGAGATAGTGTCGCCAAATACTGAGATACTTCTGGTGATTATAAAATGTTGCTACCCGAAATGTTTCCAATAAACAGTAAAAATTTGGCAATTGCTTGAAAATGTGCACAAAGACAAATTAATGGAAGTTTTGGTGCTGTTTATGGATTTTCTTGATTTAGGTGGCGAATAATTTTACGTGTTAACAAATTTAAAGAAAGAAATATTAAAGAAATGGCGATATTTGGTTACATGGTGAAAACCGAAAAACAGTATTGCGTATTCACAACCAGCGAGAGTTGAAAAAATTGCCGAATGCCTTAGCTATTGAAATGATACCACAAAAAAAATTTGGCTAGATTCTTACTGATCGATTAAATACCCAGTCAACACAAATAAATTAAAAAGAAAAAAAAACGCATTAATTGCCTCAAAGTTGCATTAAAATGGAAAATAATCAGCCAAATCCATGTATTATTTGCCAATCTTGTGCAAAAATCTTGCTTTGTGCAAGATTTGACTTGAGAGAAGCCTTGAACAGTCACGAAAAGCAAAGATAGTCAATAATACAACAATTGTCGCTATCGACAAGGAGTTGAGATGATACACTAAATACTGTATTGAGTTGAGGAAAGCCTTCGAACATGGATCTAAAAAACTCATAACTCGTTTTTTATTCTACTTAGAAATTTCGAACAGGTACCATCTTCTGCAGAAACATCAGAGCTTTCGATGGACATATAATGTAAATATGTGCAAGTATTTTTTCATCCCCATATTAGAGAATTTATACCAAAATTGTGTTATATTGCCCCGCTAAGGGGGTTTTGCCCCCCATAATGGGACGAAAACTGCCCTATGTGTTATTCTGAGGCATAAGCTATATTATTGTAAAGTTTCATCAAAATCTGTTCAGTAGTTTTTGCGTGAAAGAGTAACAAACATCCATACATCCATACATCCAGACAAACTTTCGCATATATAATAGTAGTAAGAAAATTAAAAAATTAATAAATAAATAAAAAATATTTTTTAAAAATAAACATAAAACATTTTTTTTTATAAATTAATAAAAAATATTTTTAAAAATAAACAAAATAAAAAAGAGATCTAAAAATAAAATATAAAAAGAGAAAAGGGGTTGAGAATTTTTTTTTTAAGGGGGGGGGGAATTGCGCCATTGAACTTGGGGGAGATGGGCACCCCTGGTCCGCAAAAAGCTCCCTCATCATAGGAGGCTTACAACCTAAAAGTAGGAATTAGCAAATGGACGGAGCAAGTCCAATCATCAGCTAAGCAAAAGCTTGGGCAAAGACTTCAAGTCACGTGACTCAAGAACGACGAATGGTTGGCACGTTTTGAGTGAAGCTAGTGAAAGAAACCTGATTTCTTCCGATGCCTTTCCTTAAAACTTATCACGTGACTTGGGTTTTCTCTTTCACGAATCAAAGTCTTCACTCCCTCCATTTTATCTCTTCTCATCGCTTACAACAGCAAACTGAGTGCTTTGTCAATATCTAAGGTAACTGCACCAGTAGTGGCCACTGCTTCAGTAGTGGCCACTTTAAGGTTTATATTTTAAAAATAAGGATTCTAGGGGTTCCATTGGATTCAAACTTGCAGGAGGTAGACCTCAAACTATAGTGTAGTGGGCAGTTCAAGAAGGAGTAGGTAGAGCATCATGGAAAATTATTATTAACTATTTAATACAGTCGCCTGGATTGTGGATGTTTTTTCAGCTGTCTTCGAACGCTTCTCCGTAACGAGGTATATAAACATTGTGTTGTATTATAATGGAACAATGCTCAAAAATAATATTTTTAGAGCTGTAACCACACTGTAAAAAAAATTCGGAAACGTTTCTGAGTATATCGTGCAGCTGCGGTTCATGAAATTTTCGAAAACGTTTCTGAGTATTTCGGAATTCTCTTTCTGTAATGTCCGGAAACGTGTCTGAGTATTTCGGAATCCTCTTTCTGTAATGTCCAGAAACGTGTCTGAGTATTTCGGAACCCTCTTTCCGTAATTTTCAGAAACGTTTCTGAGTATTTCGGAATCCTCTTTCCGTAATTTCCAGAAATATTTCTGAGTATTCTGTGCAGCTGTGGTTCATGAAAGTTTCGAAAACGTTTCCGAGTATTTCGGAATTCTTCAAACAATTTTCAAAAACGTTTCCGAGAATTTCGGAATCCTTTTTGCGTGATTTTTTCTAAAATATAATTCTTTATTATAGTATTGCATACCATATCAGTTTCAATTCTTTCATATCTAAGAACAATAATACAAGCAATTTTAGAATCATTCGTGGATTTTTTTTGGGGGGAATTTCTAATGACAAATAGCATGGTTAACAGCATAACATATGCACAGTTATAAATTTTTGAAAAATTATGAAATAATCTACTAGTTTCACTCCTAATCACAAAATCGTCGGGGAATTGGAGTGGGGGTACCTTCTGAAAAGTGGGGATTGTTTGTTAAACAAACTTAAACTTCAGTTTTTCTCTTAATATTTTCAAGACAAAACTATCAACATATTGTATTTTTAATGCAGAACTTAAAAACATATCTTGTATCAAACTTGATAGCTTTTATCTTCGGATAAAATTTGACAGGACTTACCTACCCTTCGCGTTCCGGAATTCGTTCACCTCAAATCAATTTCTCTGACGAACAAAGTGTACCGAAAAGTACCAACAGAGAAATTGATGAATTTAAATATGACACCAAGTCCCCCTGCTGGAACCATTCGGTTGATTCTTCTGTTCTTGCCCTTTCCAGCTCATCACAAATATAAATACTTATTCAAAATAGGTTACTGATTTTATTTTTACAGTGTGCGCAAAATGCATTATATATTTTATTTATTAAAACATTGAACTCTATTACATGATTATTCCATTTCATACCATACGAGAATACCCCCCCCCCCCCCCACCATAAGAGTGATGGTGCACCCATGAAATGCTGTGAAGCACCCCCCCCTCGAAAAAGCAACATCATATACATTATAAATCAAAGTATCATATGCATTATAAATCAAAGTATCATATGAATTATAAGTCAAATACTTTAATATGGTGTAAAAATACAAAATTATTTTATTAAGTCTTTTTTTTTTTTTTTGCTTTTGGTAAAATTGAGGCTCGTAAAACGAAAAAAATGAAGACACTTTTAAATACATACATGTATTTATTTGTTAAATAAATTAATACACATTTAACTAATTTAAAGCGTTTCGCTAATGCAAATATTTAAAGAGATATCGTCATTTAGATAATACTGAAGCACTATGTTCCTAATTACAAGAGATAGTTTTTTTTTTTTTACTTCATACAATCTAGCTACACTGTTTACAAGAGAATGAAAACATGCAACCTTAAAGACGAACTATCAAACCTGACAATTTGCATATTATAACATTTAATTCATAATGCTTGATACATAAATGTTCAGCCAAATATTAACTGAGATTGACACATAAAAACAAAGTACACAATAACACTTATTTAAATTTTTTTATATGAACTAAATCTCTTTAAAGTAAGAGTTGCAAAGCGACTTACATATACGTCGGTGGTGGTCTTTTGCAGGCTTTGGTCACCAAAAAGGTGATTTTTATGACAGAATAAAATTCTGCCAACAAAAATTACCCATTTGGTAGAAAGAAGAAAAGTATCCAAGAAAAAAGTAAATTACCTACACAAGTTATGCGACGCAATGAATTTACATGGCGTCCTCTAGGCAGTTATTTGGTTTTTAATTTCAGTTTGTATTCCTTCCGCGAGCATGCGTCGAGAATTGGCACTTCGTACTTAAAAATAAGTGACATAGCTTCAAATTCAATCTCATGACGATACATAAGCAAGAAAATATAAGACTTTAAAATTATCTTCAGTGAATTCATGCGAGGAACAAAACTTCTACTAATCCCCTTGATGAGTGTTACTTCGCATTCATGAGTCAGCACTTGTTTTCATTGCGTGCTTTCGAAAGTTTCAGTTTAGATTTGCTGCTGGACTATAAAATTGCCGTGTAATCTGCGCATGCGTCGACTCTTACTTTCTTGCTAAACGGGAAACGTTTCTGATTATAGCAGAAAACTGCGGAGGGCGTACGAATCTGTGTATTACGGAAAACTTTTTTGTATATTCAGAGAGTTTTCCGAGATTTTTTACAGTGCATGTTATGAAATGTGAAAGATCATGTTTGGAACGTTTTCAACTCGAAATAGTTGTTTTTTTTGGCTGACAGTTTACCTGGCCACTACTGGTGCCAAAATAGTTGGAAAATTCAAAAGTGGCCACCGAATGGCCACTACTGAATCAGGAAGGTTTTTCATAAATCAGCTCAATTTTCCTTTTAATAGGTTGTAATCCCTTTACATAAAAACCTGCCTCATTTCTGACATGATATTATTGTGTGATCTAGTAGTGGCCAAACGGTGGGCACTTCTAAACAGCAATATGGCCACTACTGACTCATGTACATTATATAATGGCCACTGATGGATCAAATTTGAGGTTCGAAAAAAAATGAACAAATTGACATTCTGGCATTTTAAAAAATGGGACGATTAAGGAAGAGAAAGGCTTATATATATGTATATATATATATATATATATATATATATATATATATATATATATATATATATATATATATATATATATATATATATATATGTGGGACGCCGAGCTACTGGTAATAACTATGAAAATGCTTGTATTCACTTATAGAAGCACTCATTGATGACATAATTTTTAGCTACTAAACATTTAATAACTAAACTACACATAACTAATATTTACAAAAATGATTACAATGCAGAAGTGCAGCCGTCTTGCTGCTCGTCTTTACATCACGTCTTACGTCTTTCGTCTCCTCAAAGTTAATCACTAATCAAAAAGTTTTACCGCCCTTGGCGCTGTTCGTTTTGTCGCCGGACTGTACGTCGTCATCTCTTGGCGAGTTTTACATACAAGAAAGCTAAAATGTATGAAGGGCTATGCAAGTGTACCAGGGTGTACCAGAGTCGGCACCACAAGTTCGGCCGTCCTGCACTCGACTGGACCTCCAGGCGAACCTGAAAATATAGTAAGCAAAAAAACAAAAAAAAAAAAAAAAAAAAAAAAAAAAAACAACAATTAAACTAAAATTAAATTGGTTGCAAAAGTTTTTTCGTCTTCAAAAGTTCAGTCCTTGATTTGCTCGTCTTAAAATTTTTCGTCTTCACAAAAATGTTCGTCTGCAAATGAAAACTGTCCGTTTTTAAAAATTGTTCGTCTTTAAAAATATTTCGTCTTTAAAATTTTTCTTCGTCCTCGTCTTTGAAAAAAATTCGTCTTCGTCTTTAAAAAAAATATATCGTCTTCGTCTTAAAAAATATCGTCTCCGTCTTAAAAAATATCGTCTTCGTCTTTAAAAAATTTCACCTTCGTCTTTAAAAAAAAAGAACTTCGTCGTTGTGCGTTTCGTCTTTTATCATTTGCTTCGTCTTTCTTTCGTCATTTGTGTTTTCTTTCATCTTTTTCGTCTTCTTTTGGTATTCGTTTTCGTCTTTAAATTGAAAGTATGGACAGTTGGTTACAAAAAGTCGGTGTTCTTTTCTTCTATTTTTTACACTTCTTTGCTTCTTTTAATCTTTTTCTTTTTTTTTTTTTATTAACATTCCGAAAAGTTGTTCCATGGTTTAAGGAATTCTGCGCATGTTGATGTGCAGTTTGGTCCTTCGTGAGTTCCTTCTTTGATGACATCAAACGTATTTCCTCCTTTCACCTTCGTTATTCTGTACGGGCCTAGGTACTTCGGTTTAAGTTTTAGGTAAGGTCCAAATTGCGTTCTTTTGATGGCGACCAAATCGTTAACTTCGTAAGGCTTCGGTTTTTTCCTTCGTAAATTGTATGTCTTCTTGTTTTCTTCCTGAATTTTAAAAATTTGTTCCTTCGCATGTTTTCTCATATCTTCTCTTTGGGCTTCAAAACTGGCTTGAAATTCAACTTCAATCATTTCTTTCAGGTTTTCAAGTCCTGCAACCTTCATCTTCGTTCCAAAAAGTAATTCAAATGGAGTTTTATCTATGCTTCTTTGATATGTTGAGTTAATGGCTTGTTGCAGTTTATTCGTGTGCTTGTACCATTGAGCAGGGTTTTCCAAGGACAATTTAGAAAGAATTGCAATAATTGTTTGATTAATTCGTTCGACTTGGCCATTTGCTCTTGGTAATCCTGTCGTTATAAAATGATGATTAATGCCTTCTTTTGCGCAGTAATCAGCAAATTCACTGGAAGTAAATGCTGGTCCTTTATCGGATATTATTTGTGAAGGGTTTCCAAATACAGTCTTTTGAAGCTCTAATTTGGCTATGGTTTCAACAGACGTCGTTGTTTTTGTTGGGTAGATCCATACAAATTTAGTAAAGGCGTCAACTACAACAAAAATGTGTTTGTAATTTTTGTTAGTACTCTCTAAGGGTCCAATGTGGTCAACATGATACGTTTTCAGTGGGACGTCTTCTTTATGCAATGGATGCAAAAGACCTTCTTTTTTTCCCTTTTTATGGTTCAGAAGTATACAATGGACACAATTTCCTATTATTTTTTCTATTTTCTGTCTTAGTTTTGGGATAAAATAATATTCTTCTATTTCCTTTTCAGTATACTTGATACCTGAGTGACTTTTCTCGTGCGCATTTCTTATTATCTCTGTTTGCATATTCTCTGGCACAACCACTAATTCTTTACCTTCAAAAAATTTATATAATATTCCATTTCTATCACAATAATCTTCATAATCTGAAATTTTAAGTAATTCCTTAATAGTTTTAATTTCAGTATCTTTATCTTGAGCTGATTTCAGCTGTGGCAACAAATTATCGACTGAAATGCAAAACACATCGATAGGGGAGCGGCTGAGAGCGTCAACATGTGGTATCTTGCTTCCGGGACGATGTTCAATGGTATAATTAAATTCTTGTAGTAACAAAGCCCAACGAGCTACACGGGTACATAAGTCTCGTTTTGACAACGTTTTCTCAAACGCGGCGCAATCGGTTACAATTTTGAAATGGATACCCAAAAGGTAAACACGGAACTTCTTTATCCCTTCGATGACGGCTAGAGCCTCAAGTTCATAACTAGAATATTTCTTTTCGGCATCAGTCGTTTTTCTACTCATGAAATAGGTTGGATGAAAATTCTTTTCATTTGGGGGTTTTTGCATCAAAATTGCAGAATACCCTTCTAGGCTAGCGTCCGTATGAAGTTCAGTCTCAAATTTAGGGTTGTAGATTCCCAAAACAGGTGTGTCAGCTAACAACATTTTTAATTGGTTGAACGCATGTTTTTCTTCGACTCCAAAATGAAATTTTCGATCCTTTTTCAAGAGATCACTTAACGGCCTAGCTATTATGGAATATTTCGGGATAAATTTCCTAAAATATCCTGTTAAACCTAAAAAGCTTTGAACCTTTTTCAAATTAGTCGGCTCTGGAAAATTAAGAACTGCTTTAGTTTTTAAAGTAGATGGGAAAATATTTCCACCCTCGATTACATGTCCTAAAAAATCAATACGTTTTTTCAAGAAATGGGACTTCTTAAAATTTACTTCAAGTCCGTATTCGCTTGCAGTTTTTAAGACCAGTTCAAGGCGTTCAATACCTTCTTCGGGAGAGGAAGACAAAATGATTATATCATCCATATAAGGCAAAACAATACCCTTATTAATTAATTCTCGAAAAATAGTGTTGATATATCTTGTAAAGATCGCCGGAGAGTTACATAATCCGAAAGGGACTTGGCGAAATTGGTATTGTCCTTCATGAGTTACAAATGACGTATATCTTCTGCTCTCTTCACTTACATTTACATGAAAAAAAGCATTTTTGAGGTCAATAGTACTAAAAATATTGGAGCCCTGCAGTCTATCCAAAATATCTTCAATTAGTGGAAGGGGAAATCGATCTTTTACTATAACCTTATTTAGTTTTCTATAATCAATGCATACGCGCGGTGTCCCATCTTTCTTTTTTACAATAACCACTGGACTGCAATACTCGGAGGAACTGGGTTCCACTACACCTTCTTTTAACCATTCGGCAACCTGAGCTTCGACGATCATTTTTTCTGAGAATGCCAACCGACGGGGATGATGAGATATAGGTACGTCATTTTTTACCAAAATTTTTAACTCAACATTAGTGGTTTTAATTTTTTGAGGCACATAGTTGGAAATCAATGTCTTTACTTTAGATCTTAAATCAAGAGGAATATCAGGGGAAATATTCATTTCAACTTCTTCAACACATACATTAATTGGCAAGACAGATAAAACATCATAATGTTCTGCATCTTTGGGTTTAGCTTGAATCGTAACACCATTATCATCAATTATTGTTATTCCTTGCATCAAAACATTTAGTCCGATAATTACATCGCAAGCCATTATTTCGTTATTCACCACAACGACATCTGCTTTACATTTAAAATTGTCAATTTGAATATCACTCTCAAAAACTCCAACTGGTTTTACTTGACATTTACCGAAACCTGACAAAACAGTATTTAAAGGAAGTAATTGAAATCGCTCACCAAGAGAATTCAATTTCTTAAAAACTGATTCCCGAATTAATGTGGCTTGTGACCCTGAATCGACAATAGCATTTTTTACCACTGAGTTACCAATTTTTACTTCTTTATTTAAATTTTTCTTCTTTGGAACATTTAAATGAGCAACGTCTGGTTTCTTATTAGGGCAATTAGAAGCTTTGTGCCCAAAATTTTCGCAGTGAAAACATTTAAGTCCCTTATCCTTGTGTACACAATTTTTTGAAATGTGGTTTTTCAAACCGCAATTGTAACACATTTTTTCTCTGTAGTTTTCCTTGTTGGTGTTATATCGCGTCTTCTCATTATTTTGTTCATAGTGTATCTTATTTTTATTGTTTAAATCTCTTTTGAAATTGGAAGTGTACCCAGTCTTTTTTAAGCGATCATCATTTGACATTTTTTGCTTGGTTCTGTCGAAAGGTTTCTCATTTCTAGCCAAATCATTTTTCATTACTTCGTATACTTTGAGTTTTTCTTTAAAATCATTTATATCGCGCGCTCCATAAAGAATTGTTTTATTTTCCGGTTTATCTTGAATTCCCTTTATTACATAACTGATAAGAGATATGTCATCAATACGTCCAGAAAGAGCCAATTGTTTCATCTTTAAAAAATATTCTTGCGTAGTCTCAGAATGTCGCATTTTACGCTCGCTCATTAAACTATGAAGCGAAGCCGAATTAACTTGTGTGGAATATTCGCTGATTAGCGCTTTCTTTAATTTTTCATAAGAATTAATATTTTGTTCGGTGTTGATAAATAATGCGGCATTTCCTCCAAAACAGCGTTTAGCAAAAATAAATTTTTGAACTTCAGTAAGGTTAAATAACTTAGAAACACTTTCAAAAGTTTCTACCCAAGAAGAAATGTTCTCATGCGGTTCTGCATTAAATTTCGGCAGGGAGTGTTCAATATCAGAATAATGTAAAAGATAGCTCGTAGCCAAAACATTGCCTGAATCAGAATAATTAATTACAGGCGGCGGTGCTACTTTGTTTTCAATTCCAACTGATAAATCGTCACTAATAACTTCCTCGTTCTGACCGGACTGCTGATGATCCGAGAATGAGTCATCTTCTGACTGGGAAGGTTCCGAGATCGTTGCCAGGGCAGTAATATCTGTCAGAAAGGAGAGAATGTTTTTTGCCAACTCAGATTTATTTCCTTCCAAGGGAATGTTCAAAAAATTTGCAATAGTTATTATTTCGTTAAGAGAAAAATTTTTCTCAATGTCTTTTAATTTATTTTTGAATTCATCTGATTCTGGGTTGTATTCAAATCCCGTAAAATTTCTTAAGCGCTTTCTATTGGAACTATCCCCGTTATCAGAAAATATAAAACGGTGGAGAAGCACTATTTTTTCTCGCTTAAAGTTTCTGAGCGCAAAGTCAATGTTTTTAATCTCTTTCAACTGCATATTTGAAGAAAATAAATTCACTCACCCCTTTTCCGGATGCTTTAAATCAGATAATCCAACAGAGAATTTAAGATAGTTCACAAGGCACAGTCACATTTGACTCAGTTCTCTTTTTTTTTTTTTTTTTTGGAAACAGTATCAATTAGTTTTCCGGTTAATCACACTTGCAAACATTATACTCCGAAAGAATTTGGGTGTAGACGTTCCTCATATCGATCCTTAATCCCACTTCTGAATTTTTTGTGGGACGCCGAGCTACTGGTAATAACTATGAAAATGCTTGTATTCACTTATAGAAGCACTCATTGATGACATAATTTTTAGCTACTAAACATTTAATAACTAAACTACACATAACTAATATTTACAAAAATGATTACAATGCAGAAGTGCAGCCGTCTTGCTGCTCGTCTTTACATCACGTCTTACGTCTTTCGTCTCCTCAAAGTTAATCACTAATCAAAAAGTTTTACCGCCCTTGGCGCTGTTCGTTTTGTCGCCGGACTGTACGTCGTCATCTCTTGGCGAGTTTTACATACAAGAAAGCTAAAATGTATGAAGGGCTATGCAAGTGTACCAGGGTGTACCAGAGTCGGCACCACATATATATAATATGCTTATTGAGTTTCAAGTATGGTAATTGATAGTGTAGTCCCAGTTTAAAAAAGCCGCAAAAATTTGCTTCACTGTGGCGACTGCTATTGTGTTTACCTCTTCTATGGACAGGCCTGGATTACTCGACAGGCCATCCCCTAGGCCCATACGCCCTGGCCTAGGGGCGCATATCATGGGGGAGAGGGGATTATTAAATAGCTTGCTGGTAAAAAAAAAAAAAAAAAGGAATTTGGCGCGCTAGTAAAAAAAAGAGTAGAAACATTCTACTAGAACCGAGAGAGGGATTGCAACCTGCTTGTTAAACAGGTAAAAAAATGATAGGGGAAGGGCATAATGCTTGATCGAAGTTATCCCTTTTCTAAACAAAGCAGATAATTTTTAATTTCTTGGATTTAAGCAATCATTTCTTGAAAATACAGTTTTTTTTAAGGTAAAACACTTATTAGAAGTAAGTGACACACAGTAAAATTAGAAAAAACCATGATATATAAAATTCTCAGTTATAACACTTGTTTATGGAACAATTTTTCTCTTTGGTAGTCTAAATCATGTCAGTAAGTATGGGTTTTGCAATTTATAATCTATTGATTCATATTTATTTATGACTGCTAATAGTCAGGGACGTCCAAAATTAAAATTTTTGGGAAGGGGGAAATTATTAGTTTACCGGATAAAACTTCAAAGCTTACCGAATAAAAAATAAGAGCATGGTACTACTAGTAGTTTTCTAAATTATCAGTGAGTAGCAATAATTTAGTAGTTACTAAAATTATGTTTACAATAAATGGCATAAATAATCAGAAAAAAATAAAATATTAAAGTATTTAAAAAATAATATACCAGACAATACCAGATATTTACCGCCAAAGTTTTATGATAGGTTACAAATGTAAAAATTCCGAATTTGTGAAATATGTAACATTAACAGACTTTTTAGAAATTTTATCTTCGAAAATTACCTCATTTCTGTATTTTATAGGTATATAAAACATCTGTAATTACTTCTTCAGACCAATTTTATTTTCTAAAAATCTTCATTAACTTAAGACATAGCAGTGAATTAATGATAATTTTGTCCTAGAATTACATTGAATTGTGTACTTACTATTTTCTTATGAACTAGTGGTACGCGGCTTTGCCCGTAGTAGAAAAATTAAAAGATCTTTTGGTTCGCCTATGTATTTACAAATAATGTATGGTGACTTTCTCACCAATTGGCTTGCCCATGTTACCATTCCACGTTATGATAACTTGGTAATTTACTCATCTATCTTAAAATTTTGCTCGGGAAAATGTTCTTAAAATAGGAATAGAAAACGAACAAAATCGAATTTTCGAAAAATCGTTTCAAGGTGCATACCTCCATGCTACAAACTAACTTTGTGCCAAATTTCATGAAAATCGGCCTAACGGTCTAGCACTAGAACGACTGACATTTTCTGTATACCTAGAAAGACTGAAGGGGCCAGTGTGGCCCCTACCCATTTTTGGGGTGAATTATTTTAAAAATTCTTCCTGAGTATGTCCACATGCCCAATGCACCTTCTTTCATGACTAAATAAAAACTTCCTTTGCAAATTATTTGTAGTGTTTCTCTCTATACTGGCCAAAAGTTTGGATCAGTTTTTCTTTTCAAGAGCAATGGCTACCATTAGGCTGGTAAGCAGTCAGTACTGTTTATAGCATTTGGATATCCAACTGGCTGTATAAAGTGGAAGTTACAGGTTAAACCAGAGAGAATGGCCTTTTTTTATGCTAGACCAATTAGGAGAAAGAAAGAAAAAAAAATTTTTAATTGTAAAAAAGCTTAGGGGCCACTGTTGCCCCTCTCGTCTTTCTAGGTATAAGGATCAATATTTACAGTACTATGAGGCGTATGATAAAATGATTAAACAAGCATTCACATAGTGTCATATAATGAAAAGTCCGGAAGTTACATTACGTTCCGTTAGACATTATCCGAGTTATTAAACAACAAACTATGCGAGGGGCCACACAGGCCCCTCCGTCTTTCTAGTGCTAAAGAATGTTAGATGGCCACTACTGACTCATGCATGTGGCCACTACTGAAAATCTCTGATTTTGGAGTGGCCGCTATTGGATCAAATTTGAAGTTTAGGAAAAAATGGATAAAAAAATTGGAAAAATTGAAATTCTGGCATTTTTAGAAAATGGGACGATTCAGGAATAAGGTAACGCACTAGTAGTGGCCACAGTTAAGCATATTTTATGTATTTTTTAAACTGTGGGTCAACAATATTAATTCCAATTTTTTAGCTCAATGAACGTATGATAGCCCAACTATTCCTAAATCGTTCCATTTTCTAAAAATGTCAGAATTTCAATTTTTTCTATTTTTTATCCATTTTTTCCCAAACTTTAAATTTGATCCAATAGTGGCCACTCCAAAATCTGAGATTTTTAGTAGTGGCCACATGCATGAGTCAGTAGTGGCCATCTGACATCCTCTCCTTAGAATTCACCTTACTCACTTTAAATTCAAATAAGTGATGGATAAAATTGATTCAGTATGATAGTGTTACATTAAGTACCAATATATTAATCAAATTTTTACTGTACATTTCTTTCTTCAAAGTACATACGTACAAAGTACATACGTTAGGATAAAATAAAAATTTTTAGTAGGAAATATGTATTAGTATTTTTTTTTACGCTAATGTAAAAAATAAAGCAAAAGAAAATGAATGTACTTACATTAGTATTCTACATATGAACTTTGGTAAGTATGAACTGAATAATTATTACGACTACGAAATCATCTTCTTTACTAATAATAAAGCTGAAAGTCGCTCTGTCTGGATGTCTGGATGTCTGTGACGCGCATAGCGCCTAGACCGTTCGGCCGATTTTCATGAAATTTGGCATAAAGTTAGTTTGTAGCATGGGGGTGTGCACCTCGAAGCGATTTTTCGAAAATTCGATGTGGTTCTTTTTTTATTCCAATTTTAAGAAAAAAACTATCATAAATTACGAAATTATCATAACGTGGAACCGCAACATGGGCACAAGCCAATTGGCGAGATGCGAAATTATCATAACGTGGAACTGTAACGTCGGTACACGCCAATTGGCGAGAAAATTCACCATACATTATTTGTAAATATACAGGCAAACCAAAAGACCTTTAATTTTTCTATTACGGGCGAAGCCGTGCGGGTGCCACTAGTTACTAATAACAAAGCTGAAAGTCTGTCTGTATGGATCTTTGTTTGTCTGGATGTCTGTGACGCGCATAGCGCCTAGACCATTCCGCCGATTTTCATGAAATTTGGTACAAAGTTAGTTTGTAGCATGGGGGTGTGCACCTCGAAGCGTTTTTTCGAAAATTCGATTTTGTTCGTTTTCAATTCCAATTTTAAGAACATTTTCCCGAGCAAAATTATAAGATGGACGAGTAAGTTACCAAGTTATCATAACGCGGGACCGTAACATGGGCAAGCCAACTGGCGAGAAAGTCACCATACATTATTTATAAATACATAGGCAAACCAAAAGACGTATTAATTTTTCTACTACGGGCAAAGCCGTGCGGGTACCACTAGTTCATAAGAAAGTAGTAAGTACACAATTCAATGTAATTCTAGGACAATTTGTTTCCTACAACTTACCAAGGTATATGTCAATGGATATAGGAAATTGGTAGCATAAGTTTTCAATACTACTAAAGGCAGGGTGTCCATGCACCTAGAAAGTCATGGATTTCGGCTATGATCAAAAATGGTCATGGAAAGTCATGATTTTCGGCAGAAAGTGCTAAAAAATTATGGAAATTGACAATTGGTCAAGGATTTTGAGTTCAAGAACATGTATATTTATCGAATTCTACACATTAGCTTAAAGTTAGGCATCTTGGCCATTTTTTAAGCTATAACGTGTTAATCCCAATTTTTCACACATATCTAAATCCGATTGCATTCGCTTCTTTAGTACTCGCTCATTTTTCTTTTCCTTGTAATTTTACCTTTTAGATATTTATAATTATGTATTTAGCATTATTTTTAACCCTCCTTATATGTCTCATTGTAGGACTTTTAAACTTCTAATTTTGCCTATCGCATTCGATGCAAAAAATTTTAAGTCATCCGTGTTGATTCAAGAGATTCATAATTATTATCATTCATTCTCAGCTATGTCTTAAGTTAATGAAGATTTTAGAAAATAAAATTGCTCTAAAGAATTAATTACTGACGTTTTGTCTATCTATAAAATACAGAAATCAGGGAATTTTCAAAGGTAAAATTTTTTAAAAGTTCGTAAATGTTACATATTTCACAAATTCGGAAATTTTACAACATTTGTAACTTATCATAAAACTTTGGCGGTAAATATCTGGTATTGTCTGGTAAATTATTTTTTAAGTACTTTAATATTTTTTCTGATTATTTATGCTATTTATTGTAAACATAATTTTAGTAACTACTAAATTATTGTTAGTCACAGATAATTTAAAAAACTACTAGTAGTACCATGCTCCTATTTTTTATTCGGTAAGCTTTGAAGTTTTATCCGGTTAACTGATAATTTCCCACTTCCCAAAAATCTGAATTTCGGGCGTCCCTGACTATTAGCATTCATAAATAAATATGAATAAATTGATTATAAATTGCAAAACATATACTTACTGACATGGTTTAGACTACCAAAGAGAAAAATTGTTCCATAAACAAGTGTTATAACTAGGAATTTTATATATCATGGCTTTTTCTAGTTTTACTGTGTGCGACTTACTTCTAATAAGTGTTTTATCTCAAAAAATTTGTATCTTCATGAAATGATTGCATAAATCTAAGAAATTAAAAATTATCTGCTTTGCTTAGAAAAGGGATAGCTTCGATCAAGCATTATGCCATTCCCCCTTCATTTTTTTTACCTGCTCAGCAAGCAGGTTGCAATCTCTCTCTCTCGGTTCTAGTAGAATGTTTCTCTTCTTTTTGTACTAGCGCGCCAAATTCTTGTATTTTTTTTTTACCAACAAGCAATTTCATGATCCCCCCCCCCTGATATGCGTCCTAGACCAGGGCGTTTGGGCCTGTTGAGTAATCCGGGCCTGTCCATAGAAGAGGTAAACGCATTAGCAGTCGCCACAGTGAAGCATATTTTTGTGGCTTTTTTAAACTGTGGGCCTACACTATCATTTACCATATTTGAAACTCAATGAGCATATTATAACCCTTCTCTTCCTTAATCGTCCCATATTTAAAAAATGCCAGAATGTCAATTTGTTCATTTTTTTTCGAACCTCAAATTTGATCCATCAGTGGCCATTATATAATGTACATGAGTCAGTAGTGGCCATATTGCTGTTTAGAAGTGCCCACCGTTTGGCCACTACTAGATCACACAATAATATCATGTCAGAAATGAGGCAGGTTTTTATGTAAAGAGATTACAACCTATTAAAAGGAAAATTGAGTCGATTTATGAAAAACCTTCCTGATTCAGTTGTGGCCATTCGGTGGCCACTTTTGAATTTCCCAACTTTTTTGGTACCAGTAGTGGCCAGGTAAACTGTCAGTCAAAAAAGCAACTATTTGGAGTTGAAAACGTTCCAAACATGATCTTTCACATTTCATAACATGGTTACAGCTCTAAAAATATTATTTTTGAGCATTGTTCTATTCATAATACAACACAATGTTTATGTACCTCGTTACGGAGACGCGTTAGAAGACAGCTGAAAAACATCGACAATCCAGGCGACCGTATTAAATAGTTGATAACAATTTTCCAAGGATGCTCTACCTACTCCTCCTTAAACTACCCACTACACTATAGCCTGAGGTCTATTTCCAGCAAGTTTGAATCCACTGGAACCCCTAGAATCCTTATTTTTAAAATATAAATCATAAAGTGGCCACTACTGGTGCATTTACCTTAGTTGGGCTATAATACTTTCATTGAGCTAAAAAATTGGTATTAATATTGTAGATCCACAGTTTAAAAAAGACATAAAATATGCTTAACTGTGGCCACTACTAGTGCGTTACCTTATATATTGGTACAGGCTGTATTGTTATTACAGAAAAAAGAAGTTTAAAATGACTAAAACTTTAAAAACACGTTAAATAAAAGTCCTGCTTCACAGGGTTAAAATATCGAAATTATACAAATAACACGAGTTTCGCCGACCCAGCAAATGACTTAAATATTATACAATATCAAACTTTTTTTTTTCATGAGCAAAGGGTTTTTTTGTGCGACTATTTTCCCAGCAGAAGATCAGAAAAAGTGAAAAAGTGAAAATTGAAATGCTATTTTTTTACATACTTCGCGAAACTTTAAGGTCTTCGCGGGGGCCTGAATATATTTTGATTTAAAAATATTTTTTTTAAACCAATATTTGAAACAAGAACAAATTTTCCCACCAGATGCATTTTTGATTTTAAAAAAAAGTAAAAAAGACCCAATCTAACTTACAGTGCCATAGTAGAAAAAAAACAATAAAATAATATACAGTGAAATCTGTGCATAACGATACTGTGTATAACGATGCCGTCTATAACGATAACCTGTCTATAGCAATTTTTTTTTTTTTGGCCCCAGCAAAATGTCAGCATGAATAATCAAATTGTCAATAACGATAATCTGTCTATTACGATATTTTTTTTAGGTCCCAACAGTATCGTTGTAAGCAGGTTTTACTGTAATGGTTATTTGCTGTCAAACATGAATTTAATATGAAACCAAAACATTTCTTTTATCTAGTTGCTGAAGAAAGGAAACAGATAAACATTCTTTTGAATTAATAAAATAAACGTAGTTAATTAAGGCCTAATTTCATTGGGTAAAAATACAAACTAATTATGAAAAGTTAAAGATCCACCTTTAAGTAGTACCAGTCTTTTTTACAACTTTGAACTTCATGAAACTTTCGATTCCTTCGTCACTAAGCGTATTTCTTAATTTGTTTCTAAATTGTCAAGATGTCAAATGCCGGAGTTGATTCGTCTTTTTCTGTCATGCGCAGAAGTGTCCGGGTCGGGCTCGATATCTCGAATTTCAGAGGGGGAGGGGGACCTTACAATAGAAATCAGATTGTCAAAAAAATCGTACAAACCACCCCCACACGTTGAGCCTAATTTTAATTAATTTTCTAAACTCAAGAAGGAAATTGTCACCCCCCCCCCCCCCCCCCAATGACGAACCTGATCCGGGTGTATCGATTTCACTGTCAAACAGTTCATAAACGCGATCTTCATGACTTCATGCCATTTTGATGTGTGGATGGGATTATTTAAATCTGTTTGAGTAACTTGTTGCGAACCTCTGTCAGAGAATAGATGGTACACTTATACTGTGACTGTGTCATTAGAGACTTTCCTAGAGTAAGTTTTGCACTCTTTCACAAGGAAGATTAATAACGAGCATAAACATAGAATGGCACTACAAACCCAAAACTTTTCCCATTTTTCTACATGGTCGTCATAGACATTGATATATTTCTGCATTTATCCGACCGTGAAATCAATTTCAAAAACCGTCCCGGAAAAAATCCATGAAAAGCATCTTCAGAAAAGTCTTTACGGCCATGTAGCACCTCTTCATTATTTCCCCTGGGCCCCGATTACTAGAATGGTTTCTTGAAATTGACTTCACGGTGCGACAAATGTATCAATAATCGGCGATAGCTATGCGGGGAAGGAAGTAAAAACTTGTATTTTGTTACGTAATTGTATTTTCTTTCTTTCTTTTTTTTGAAACAAAAGCTTCCTTTTGAAAAAGTGTGATTAAACTTACTTTCAGAAAGGATTTTTTCGGACGGTTATAGCAGGGGTGCCTCTGCCTAAGATCAAGGGCGCACCCCCCTAAATATTGAAAAGACCCCCCAAAGCAAGATTTCGCCTCCAAATGAGAAAAACACCGTCCTCCCTAAAAATTTCA
Source organism: Uloborus diversus (assembly GCF_026930045.1). Taxonomy (NCBI): domain Eukaryota; kingdom Metazoa; phylum Arthropoda; class Arachnida; order Araneae; family Uloboridae; genus Uloborus; species Uloborus diversus. Next base: position 116,710,923 of record NC_072737.1, on the reverse strand, counting down.
GTGGCACAGTCTGTGCCATGACCCCCCCCCCCAGGTGGGCACCCGTGGTTATAGTTAGTCCTATAAAATTAGCCAAAAAAAGGGTGTCTCTCGGAAAAAATTAAAACCCAATGTTTTTCGTCACAGAAAGTTTTGTAATGTCTTCCTCTACGACATCTCAAAAGTCCCCGACTCTTTGCTGTACGTTTTCCTCTTCTTTTTTTTTTTTTGTGGGGGGGGGGGATTTCAACTTTGCTATCTAGGAAAGTGGGGTTATCATTTCTAACTTTTTTTTTATGCTGAGTCGAATAAGATTAGAATACTAAGTTCGAAAGATACGTATTTTAGCAGTTATAAATGGTGTTATACATGAAACTTGCCAAAATACTTGACTTTTCAGTCATTTTTTTCCAGCCTCATTAAACTTCAGAGTAATTATTTCTTCTCCCATGTCATTCAAGAAAAGAAAGTCACTGAACTGTGTACTTACGCACATTTTAAAGTAAAGTTGCTAGGTTTTCTTCCCTTAGTATTATGTGTTAAAACAGGGGTGGAAACATGGCAGAGGGAAGTCCAAATGGATGGTCTTATGCCTGAATTACCCATCATCTATGATGTTTATTTTTTACTAGTGGTACCCGCACGACTTCGCCCGTAATAGAAAATTAAAAGATCTTTTGGTTCGCCAGCATATTTAAATAATGTATGGTGAATTTTGCCGCGAATTGGCTTGTGCCCATGTTACGGTTACACGTTATGATGATTTCGTATCTCGCCAATTGGTTTGTGCCCTTGTTACGGTTCCACGTTATGATAATTTCGCAATTTACTCGCCCATCTTATGATATTTTTGTTCTTAAAATTGGAATAGAAAAAGAACCACATCGAATTTTCGAAAAATCGCTTCGAGGTGCACACCCCCATGCTACAAACTAACTTTGTGCCAAATTTTATGAAAATCGGCCTAACGGTATAGGCGCTATGCGCGTCACAGAGATCCTGACAGACAGACAGAGATCCGGACAGAGAGAGATCCTGACAGACAGAGAGAGAGAGAGAGAGATCCGGACAGAGAGACTTTCAGCTTTATTATTAGTAAAGACTGAGAAGATTCAAAGTTAGATTAATATAGAAAAATACACATCAAACATATTTGCATTTCATAAACTAGGAAAGCAGTATTTTCAAGTAATACTTGACCATGAAACTGTCGATAACTGGTAAAAAAAAACGGAAGCGCAATTTCCAAAATAAAAGAGGATTGATGGGGGAAAACGGCAAGTATATTTGGATTCAGGGGGTCATTTTACAATAACGGTCTCAGAAGTATTTGGATTTTTTTTTGCCGCTCAGTGTTATTGCTTTCGAAAACAATTAAACATTTTTGTAATGATTGGTTTTATATCGAGAAAAGAAAAATAAGCATGGTATTATTACACTTTATCGGAGAAACCAATAGGGCACATTTTATTAGAATGTTCGATGATGGACACAAAAAAAAAAAAAAAAAAAAGAAAAAATGAAAACACACACAATCGTTTTCTCTCTATGATTGATGAGAAATACTACTATTGTTGGAATTATAAACAAAATTAATGGGCATCATTTTACAAATTCATTTCGAAATATACCTCTAAAATTATTCCTAAACGATAGAATGACATTTGAAAAAAAGTTTCGAATTTCGTAAACATGTTTCAACTATTAAATTTTCTTAATACAGTTAATGTAGTTGTTTGATGGTGTTTGTGACAGCTAAGTTTGTTTTAAAGCTTTATCAAGGTCGGTGAATGTTTCGAAACCAGCTACAACTATTAAAGATTTTTAACGTTTAAGAGCTCAAAGCAATTGTTTTGCATCGCATCTAGATTAGGTGGGTGAGTGGTGATCCTCACTAAAATCGCCGTTATATCAAAGGTGCCCCCCCCCCCACCCAAGAGCAAAGACGTACCCACTAGATATCGCGAAGCCCCCTCCCCAAAAGCAAGTGCTCCCCCTAAAAAAAAGAAAAACCCACTAAATAACCCCCCCCCCTCTAAAAATTTCGATGGCGCAGTCTGCGCCTTGACCCCCTAGGTGGGCATCCCTGTAAATTATATGTTAACAATGTGCTGCTACTTTTGAAATCTTTTGCGCTTCTTCGAGATAATAATGATAGGCAAAAAATACTTTAAAACATTGTTTTGTAATAAGCCTTGTTTTGGGCTCATCAGCCCTGCCGTCATTTGGGTTGCCCCCCACCAGCCGTCCAATTTCAAAAACATAATGCAATTATGAATTTTTGCATGTTTTTTTTTTTTTTTTAAGTGTTTCTCTTGTAAAATATGTTGAGTATGTACCCGTTGCGCCCCCTTCCCTTCACTGGAAAAGTTAGAAATGACGGGCTTGCTCATTCGTCTGAAATGTCCAGCACTAAGTTGGAGGCAGAACATACAGGTCCTCACATAGAAGCTGCAATTATCCTCACACTGGTACAGTGGTTGGAAGTAGCGCTCTACAAGTAGCAACGGTACTGTAGTAGCTACATTTTTTAGTAGTTTGTAGTGTAGCGCACTACCTTTTGAAAAAGTAGTGTAGTGAGTAGTTTGATACAAAAAAATAGCAGTTTATAGCGATTTCTGGAAACTACTTTTAAATAAACTGCAAAAAAAAATCAAGGTTAATACGAATTTGGCTGGCGTAAGTTTCACACAAGTGCATCAGCGGATGCAGTGAGAAATACACTCATAAAGAAAGAGCTGAACTCAGGCACATCATTTTGACGAGATATGTTCTATCTGCTTGACGCCATTGGTTTATTTGTAATCGTAATTTTCATATTTCGCCAATATTTATGTTAAATACAGCTTGACTTAAAAAGAAACGTATATGAATTAGCGACAACCGCCAATTTTGTATCTCCTTCGTTTTATTTTCTAGCTGACGAGATTATTCCGTGGATGAACGTTTTAGATTTCAAAGAGATTATTGTTTTAATACTGTAAAAGCACTTATTTCCGCGAAAATTAAGATATCGGTGATTTCGCGAGTGGAAAATTTAGTGAATTTATATAAACAGACCGAAAGTTGAAAAACAAAAATATTTCGCGAGCCAGAAATTTTCGTGATTACGACGGGCACGGGAAAATCGTGAAAATTAGTCTCGTGAAAATAAGTGCTTTTACCAGATAAAGAAGCTACTGTAAATGTTATAGAAGAAAATGATATTGGACTGCCCTCTCTCTCTGGACGGCTTACAATAAAGACAAGCATTACAGTGTGATACAACAGCATGATAAACGTACATTTTGATAGAAAACAAGAAGTTCTTCTAGACCTAAATGAGCCTACTTTCCCGTATACCAATATCGACTTTCTAGTATCTGATCAGTATTCTCAAAATTAGCTAAAATCGTAAGTTATTTCAAACATATTTTTCTAATATTTTAAGCTGATTTTGAGAAATAAAGTATGCCTCGCTCATCTAAAGAAGTAGACACGTAAAAAATAAATAAAAGAACAAATCAAATAGCAACACCTTTTAAATAAAGCAGCTAAATAGATTTTTTCCATCAAAAAAAAAAAAAAAAAATCTTCAACCGCTTTCAAAAAGGGAAAAAAAAAAAGAATTCAAATTAAAATCTCATTAAAATAATCATATCAAAAAAAAAAAAAAAGTTTGTTTTTCCCCTGTTACCAAATATTTTTTTAAGAATGAATTAATGTACTTTCAAAAATAAATAAAAACAATAAAATGTCAACTTAAAGAAACAGTTTTCATTGTCGAAAAAAAAAATCGTCTGTGCATATCTTTATGTAGAAACATAAAGAACTCCGAATTTCTCCACCAAAAACTGAATACATAAATTAAAACTTTAACTTGAAAATAAAATCAAAACATATTTAAAACAATTATTTCACAGTAAAAACCATGGCTGTGGGGTCAGAGTCGGAGTCCATCTGATTTTAAGACAAAACAGTTAAATTCGAGAGCCGAAAGTTTTAAATTCAAAGACTCGGAGTAGAAATCGGTCATTTCCTCAAAAAGTCCGCAAGTCTACCAATATTTGCAGAGACGGAGTAGGACTTATTATTTGATACAGTAGTTAGAGTCGAATATCCAAGAGTCGGAGTCAGCCATTTTTCCTCCGTGCATAAAGTTTTGCCAAAGCTACGAAGTCAGATTCAAAGTCGGAAAATCGGAGTCCGAGTAATTTTCGGGCACAGGAGTTGGAGTCGGAGTCAGGAGCACCAAAATTATCGGAATCGGAGTCGGGAGTTGGTCGTCAAGAGCTATTTCCAACAAAGTTTGTTTGAAGTAAATCCGCCTTTAAGTTCAGAATCTATATTGACTTTCAGTTTCCCCGTAGGCGCTAATGTTAAGAGATTTGAACTATTCAAAATTGAATGAAAACTTGTTCATATCAAAAAGATATTTTCGATACATGTTTTTCATCAAAAGCTTTTCCCTACAAAGTTTGTTTGGAGCCACTTCGCCTCTAAGTTCAAGATTTATTTTTGATTTGAATTTCCCCGTAGGCGCTAATGTTAAATTTTTTTTGAACTGTTCAAAATTGAGTGAAAAATCGTTCAAATCAAAAAATGAATTATGGGAATGAGATGTCCTCGCTAAGATCTTTCTAACAAAAAAAAAAAAAAAAAAAAGAAAAAAAAAATGTTCGAATCGGACTCTTCATTTAAAAGTTATTAGGGGGGACAGACAGACGGACCGACAGACAGACCGACAGACATTTTTCCCCATCTCAATACCCTACTTTCTAATTTTAGATGAGTTAATTTATCAATGTAAACCTTTTTCCGTTCAATCCTCTGAGGGGCTATTCATTAATTACGTAAGGATAATTTTGGCAGTTTTTGACCCCCTCCTCCATGTAAGGGTACGTAAGATTTCTCAACCCCCCCCCCTATTCTTACGTAAGATTCCATTTCGTTTCCCAAAGTAATAAAATAACGAATCTTACATCACTGGAATCGAATAAATTCACTATTATTAAATTAAAACATTTTTTTTTTTTTTTTTTGTAAAGAAATATTTACTAAAAAGCTGGAATTTAAAACTGAATGTTTCTTCAACTTTTTTTTTTCTTTTTGTATATTATGCGATAGTAATCAAAAATAAAACTTGTCATACAAAGTGCTATTCTTTTATTATATTTTACACTATTCATTCTTTGAAAAACAAATAAAGAACAGCTCATCCTAATATGTTTTTTACCTTCCAGACGCAAATGAAATATGAACCCTGCCAAATCACTTAACCACGCGATTTCTTATGTAAAATATCGACTTAGAAAATATTACGTAAGAATGAATTTGGATCGCCCCCATCCCAAAAGTAAGGGTATGTAGAGGTAGCCGTTTACGGTGTGTGTGTGTATTAAAGTGTCCCCCCCTCCCCCCCCCAAAAAAAAACGAAAGTTGATTTTTCAAGTCGCACACTTTCTTATTTATTTTTCTTTTTAAGTGAAAACAGTTCTAAATAAATTAAATTGATTTGAATTCTGACATTTTGAATTCCAATTATGTATTTCGCAATCACGAGTTGCGACAGGGCCCTACTCTTTGGAGTTATTGTTTCTAAAAACGGTTCCTGTCCCCCTAAGCTTGCCCCTCCTCCAGGAAGGTTACGTGTGTATAGTTGTGTGTGTGTGTGTGCGTAGGCGCGCGTGCATGCATGTGTAGGATTGTGTGTGTGTGGAGACCTGTGTGTATGCACGTAGGCGTGTGTGTATATGTGAGTGTGTATGTGTGTGAGCATATGTGTGTACAAGACATAGACGCCTCCGACCAGGAAAAGAGGATTCCGACGCTCCTGCAGAGGCTGATGGACAATGGTGCTGCAGAGGCCCCTGGTCCAAGCTGGAAAAGGAACCACAACGCCAAGGACGGTCAATTGAGAACAATAAGCAATCGTGATTGCTCAAAAAAGTTTCATATAATTTGAATAACGGCAACCAGTGCAGACTTTCGTCTGAAAGTATGAAGTAGTGAACCAGCACACATGCAATGCTATGCCAAATTAAAAAAAAAGTTTTTTTTTAGAAACTCTAAATTTCTGTTAATAAAGTCTTACCCCTATACCCTACAAAAACATTTATTCAAATTAAAAAAAAAACCATTTAGGTGTCTCATACTTATCCTGAATATTATAATTTTCTTTAAAAAATTGATCTTTTTTTTCGTTGCATATTTTTAAAAATTCAAGGTAAATTTTACGAAATTATCACGCTAAAAATATGAATGCTAAAGTAGGTTATTAGCGTTAAATAGAAATTTTTGCTTTCCTGCAACATTGAAGTCTCCCATTACTCAAAGATATGAATTTTTTTCAAGGTTAAGTTAAATTTTTCATTTAATTTTTGTTTGATTATTCATAAACAAATGTTGATTTGGAAATGTGTTCGTTAATAATTTTTGAACTTGATATTTTATTTAAATTTATATGTAATTTTTTAAGAGATAAATAGAAAAGAAAAATCAGTGTTTTGAAGAAATTAAAAGTTTTAGGCCAAGTGTGGGATATCTAAATGTTTTTTTTTAATTCGAATAAATGATTTTGTGATGCATAAGGGGTAAGGGCAATGGGGGGGGGGGGGCTACGTTTTATCAACAAAAATTTCAAGTTACTAAAAAATGATTTTTTTTTTTTTTTTTTTTTTTTGATTTCGCCTACCATACAAGCGTCAGACGCTGGTCAGCACTGGTTACCGTTGTTCAAATTATATGAAACTTTTTTTCACAATTGTTTTGACATAAGAGATAAAAAATATGAGAGGGTATGCGACTTGAAAAATCGAATTTCATTTTTTTGTGGGGCACTCTAGTGTATATGGATGCTTTTTTTTACAGTCGAGTCCCGACTTAAACGAGGGATGCGTTCCAAGACTCCTCGCGTAAGTCGAAATTTCGCGTTATGGAAAAGGGTATGTGTAAAAACTTTTAGAAACATACCCAATTGTTTTAGACCTGTGTAAACATCACCTCAAATTGTTAAAAAACGTTTCTTAACTATACATTACTGTTTCTTGCATAAAAAACTGAATTTTATTTGTATTTAAAAAAAAAACGTTTTATTCAGCATAAAATACTGCTACGATGCACAAAATCAATGATCAATGAAAAAAAAAGACATAAAATAAACCAGTACGATACGTACAGTATATAATAATAAAAAAATGCACTATAGTTGTACTGTACAGTAGATCCAATAATGATATTTGTAACTTCAAAAAGTTAAGATGATGATGATTTATGCTGCTTGACCAAATTGTTATTCTTATATATTGTTGAATACACACTGAAGTTGCTTTACTAGTTCTTTTATGACGTTTCCATCTATGGCTACAGTGCCTAGAAACTAGTCACTCTACTATAGCACACTCCTCCTCCTGGTTTCTTGAATTCACAATACAAGAGCAGCTTCCATTTTTATAATTTTTGCGTTTTGCTTAGATACTACTCAGTGAACTTTTACGGATTTCCTTTTTCTTGACTTTTAATTGTACATATAGAAGATTCACTCATACCTAATTGTCGTGATACCTTCGACGCATTTTACAGTTGTTCAATAGCATAATCTTTAGCTTTTCTTTAATAGGGAAGTTTTCGATTTTTCAATTTTATTTTTATATGATAGAGTAACATGTTTGAACATCATAGGTTAAAAAAATTTTGCGATACGATAAGTAGCTTTTTCGAAATTAATTTTCAAAGTTCAAGCGCTTGTGACGTCAAATGGCATAGGAAGTGACGTCATGCGCTCTTCCGATAGGGGAGAAGCAGAAGGACGTGCAGTTGGCTTCGAAGACGAAACGTAAGGCTTACCTCTTCGCATTTAACTCCTCGCGTTTCTGGAACATTAAACCTCTCATCCTCTCGGAATATTCGAATATCATCATTGATGTTACTTGAGGAAGATTATTTAGATTGTGCTTTAACAAATCCGTCCTCCATAGTAGGTTTAAAAGGATTATTGAATTTCTAAAAAATAAAAATATCAGTGCGCTCAAAATGTCCCTAGCGAAAACAAGGGATCTTCGGCGGAAGGCTTCCCATTTGTGCCCTGTGACGTAAGCACGTGACGTTTCAGAAAAGCGCACTTTTGCGCGTGGATTTTTAAAAATTCATTAAAAATTAATCACGGTGTTTTAAAATTCGGCGATGGTGAGTTTTTAGTTTTGAGGGTCAATTAACAATATCCAATAGCCAAAATATGAACATTTAATAGGTTGCAACTTCCCAATTGTCAGAAACTTTCCCTTTTTCTTTCTATCTTCACAAACTTTAGATAAAACATCGCTCTTAGTTGTCATTATATTTCGCCAACTTTCACATTTAGAATGAAAGAAATAAATGGAAAATTAGGAGTAGTTATTTGTATAAGTGATATTGTATAAGCGATGTTCAGACTAGTACGGTATGGGAACTTCCGCTCTCAGTGATGCTAAAGGGATGAAGGTCCATTCACAGGCGGGGGGGGGGGGGGGGATTTAGAAGCCAATAACAAAGCTGATACTTACACACCGCGATTCCCTTCCGAAAATTTTGGTGTTGCGGGCGAGAAATCCGCGTTAGTTCTCAAATTCTTTACTGGTGAAAAAATCGCGTTCTAGCCATTTCGCGTAAGTCGGATCGCGTTGTAGCGGGATTCGACTGTACTTATTTTTTGAAAAGTAGCGACTACATTTCAAAAGTAGTTTGTAGTTGCTACATTTAAAAAAAAAAAAAGTAGTTGTAGTTGTAGTTAACTACATTTATAGCAAAATAGTTGTAGTTGTAGCTCGCTACAAAAAAAATGTAGTTTTTCCAACCACTGCACTAGTAATTGAAATTGATTCAGCGAGATTATTTTTCGGGCTAGATTTGAAATGAAACAAATAGTGAGTCATCCCACCGAAAATCGACATTTTGTCCCATACGTGACAGCTCAATATTTCGTTTCAGAAGTAACATTTTAAAAGTGTAATGAAAACATTTTTTGACTAAAGAATCACGCATACTGCTTGCTCATGTTTGCCATGGAATAATTTGATGCGCTTGTTTCGTTTATTTCAATGCAACTCTGCTTTTTTAGAAGCCAACATGCATCTGTAATACCGAACTGGCATCCCTGCAAACTAATAGATGCTCCCACTTCAGCCAGTAAACTGCATGTTTGCATTTCCATCTCATCCATAGTCAGACAGTAAATGCGTGATACCTAGGGTAAATATTTTTTGTTCATTACACTTTCTGAAATATGAAACATATACTGCCGTGCGAAGCGCAAAAATCGTACTCGCAGCTGTGTTCAAAATGAGTAATTGTCGTTTAAAGTTTTGCGCCTTTATGTATTTGATTCAAATGCAACTTTTTCAAAAAATTAAAAAAAATATCCCCCATTGACAAATGACCATAAAATATTTTATTTATGAGAAATGACCATAAAATATTGTATTTAGGTGAAATATGTGACAAAGAACCATCTGGTGACCGTAACTCAATTTACATTTAAAAAAAAACTGATACGACTTCTGTGTTCAGCACGGCAGTCGGCGGTATACTACTTTTAGTAGCTGTCACGTATTAACAAAAAAAAAAAAAAGTCTGTTTTGTCATGGAGCAGTCCACTGGCCCATTAGTTGAAACAAGCAAGTACAAGTTGACGGGCGCAATGGACACTTTGGTTCATTCGCCAAATTCCGCTCAGAGTACATTTTTACAGGTAAAATCAATTGCTACAATATTTCCAATACAATTGGGAAGGAACTTTCACTAATTGACAATAATGCATCGGTGGATGAGATGGGATTTGAACTCAAACCTTTTGGCCTGGGAGTTCCTCGTAATTATCATTGCGCCACGATTAAGTATAAGTACTTGTTTATTTATGATCCGAATTCGTCAAGTATTTTTTCGTAAGCTTATTTGCTGGGAATAGAATTTTAGTTTCGCTATAATAAACTGTGCTGAAGCTGGGGTGGAGGCGAGCGTAGTCACTCGAAATGGTTTTTTTTTTTTTTTTTTTTGAGCAATCACAATTACTTATTGATCTCACTTGACTGTTTTTGATGTTACGCTGATTTTATTTTCCCACCAGCACCCTCTGCCAGCACCACCGTCGCGTCGACCGGCCTCACGATGCTGCTCCTCTTGCGAAAACCGTCTCCAGGTTGCGTCCATATGCTACACACACACGCATACACACACACGCCTACACACTCATGCCTGCGCACAGACACAAACACACACTCCTACACACACACACTCATGCCTGCATACAGACACAAACACATATGCCTACATACACACACACGAACGCCTGCACACACACGCGCGCGTACACACACAGCACTGCATACACAACACGCACACACATGCATACTTACACACACACGCATACACACACCTACACACTCATGCCTGCGCACAGACACAAACACAGACTCCTATACGCACACACACACGTATACACATACACACACTCATGCTTGCACACAGACAAACATATATGCCTACATACACACACACGCGAACGCCTACTCACGCACGGGCGCGTACACACACAGCACTGCAAACACAACACGCACACACATGCATACATACACACATATACACGCACCCACAAACATGTGCCTACACAAACACACACGCGCATTCATACACACACACGCTCATGATTGCGAAAAACCTAATATGAATTCAAGATGCCAAAAATTCAAATTAATATAATTTTTTTTTAAATTGTAAACAAATGCAAATTCAATGTAAATTGATTTCAAGCCACCTTTTTTTTGGTAATTTCCCCTAAACCCCGATTTGAGCTCTTTCAAACATTTTTTTTTCCAACGACAGCGCGGACTAAATGATTCTACTGTGAGATTCTAAATTTAGAACAAAACATAAAAATCAAAACTATAGCTCTTTTATACGCCAAAATAAATAAATGAAATAAGATAAAATTTTTAAAAAATCCATATCTCCAATGAATTAAAATTAATACCATTTCAACTTTCAAATAATTTTAATTCATATCGAACCAACCTTAAACTTTATTAAAAGAATTTTCCAAACTGCGTATACTTTGTGTAAACTTAGGGAACAAAATAGTTCTTTCATAGTAATAGCAACGATATTTTACAGGGCTGAGTTAATCATAGAATACTTTGTATCTAAAAATAATCTGCTTTCAATGATAAAATTTAGATATCTAATCCAAAGCAGTTTATTCTGAAAATAATAATATCTGCGCACATAAATTTGAAATGTTCCAACAAAGCATTTTAATTTTTCCACCCGAATTCTTTGAAGAGAATGTTTAAATTGGATTGTATTGAAATTACCTTTCTGCAAATATGCGGGTAAAGTTTATAACTCTTTTGGTAATTTCATTCAAGATGAACTTCATAAATTTCTACATTCGAACATTTACATGAGTAACCTTTGAAATTTAATTAAAATGAACTTATCTTCTTTTCTTGTTCTTACAATTTAACTATTAGAAAATTGTTCCATCTTTTAACGCCAATTGGCGGAGTTGGAACGTTTTTTTACCAATCGTGCAATCATTCGTGCTGTATACATAAAATGGTATTTCTTAAGCCTAACATAGAAAATACAAATTAATCTTTCAAGGTAAACTTTTATGATTAAGTAAAAATTATAAACATGGAAAATAAGTACAAGAAAAAAGTCATTTCGGAATAAAAGGCAGCTGTTTCAAAGGGTAAGTTGTTCATTCAAAAAATATATGAATGCATAATATTTTATGCTTGGTTGTTTGATATTGAAAATTTCACTGAGGTTTTCAGATTCATATGTTGCGTAAATGATTAAAATATGTTCAGGAAATTATTATTTCAGTGCATTTCATGTAATTCGACGATGTTACGGCAGGATGAATCTCGTGTACTTCAGTTTGAAGTACTAATGTTGTGCAATTAATTACGAATAGAACAAGTTATGGTTCTCATGGTATGTAAATAAAAGCAAGTAAATAACACAAATTCCATCGTGCCTTTAGAAATCTCCCCCCCCCCCTTCCCCGTAGTTGTGAACGTTGTTTGCACAGCATAGCAATTAACAAGTCAAAATAATTTGCTTACTTTACTCTTGTTTAAAATATATTTTTCCTGTTGCTTTTATCAGGAATTAAAGATGATATATACAAAAGCTGGGGCACCGGTTTGCCCTTTTTACCAATGGGTTTACTATGTTGAAGTATTATTTAAGCACACACAAGCAATTTCAATATTATAATTTTGGTATCCTTACTCGTTCGTGTTGAATTGAGAGAATTCATATAGCTTATATTTTATTTCAAAAGCTTGACAGGATTTCTTTATTTTCTAATCCAAGTCCTTGGCCTTGCGCAAATGAATTGAAACTACATTTGTTTTAGGTTGGATCTTTTCTAGGTAATAAAAATAATTTTCAAAACTTTTTGGGATTATTTCATGTTTCAAAATAAAAGTTAATATGTTTAACTCACTGATACAACAGAGGTATCGATTTCAATGGTTCATCTCAATCGGTTAGCGAGAGTTTTAGTAAACAGACGAGTCAGTAGCGTAACTAGGGGTTGGCAGGAGTGGCTCTCTCCAGGGAGGCGGCATTTCGACTGATTGAAAAAAATTTTTTAAAGAGATTTTTTTTATCATAGAATTTGAAAAAATGCTTTAAAATATTTTGAAAAAAATTCGCAAGAAAAAGAGTTACTAGAAGGGATATTTCTATCTATACACATACATAACATCTACTGAGAAGGAACATTGGGCATCACTGAAAATAATTTTAAAAAAGAAAATAAGAAAAAAATTCCAATGCTGCCTCTTATTTGTCGAATCAATTAATCAAAATATTTCAAAAAAAAAAATTGGGGGGGGGGGGGGGAGGTCACAATGACTTTTGGTTTCTTCCCATGTGGGCGACCCTGGGGGGGGGCGCAATTTCTTTTGTTCGTCGAGGGCGCTAGACCCCATAGTTATGCTACTGGAAGCACATGTTCTTAAATGTAGTAAATGGTTGTTTTTATCGCATCCGTGGACATCACATCTGTGGACGCAGTTTGTTTATGAATGTGGCACTAACCATGTAATTTAGAAAACTTAAAAAATATTTGCTCGCTTGATCTGAACCACTATAATAGCATTATTACTTTAGGATAGAACTAATTTAATCTTAAGTACTTAACGTATTAAGATAAATTTTATTTTATTTTTTAAAATCAGCTGCGAAATTCCTGCTTTTTCTGAGAATGACCCACTTGCCTGTGTAAATAAACAAACGAGAGAGGTTTAAAAAACATTTTAAAGTGCTTTTTCGCGTTTTCGCCTCTGAAAACACGTGTCGTCAGTGACGACACGTGTTTTCATAGTTACTCTCGTGTAACAATAATCAGAAATAATATTTCGTCAGGCTCTCCATGCATGCTCAACCACCTCCAGATCCTCTGGACTAGATGTCGTGTGAACTATATTATATTTATATCAGGGATAAATTGGTGACAGAGCGCCGCACAATGAGGCAAAAACGATAAAAAGCGCTTTTAAATGTTCGCTGTCTAAAGTCTCCCTTTAGCTTTGTAGTGGACGAAGGGATGTAAAATTCCAGTTCCGATTGCCTAAGAGGTAGGCCTGTGCAAATTTATTAATCCTCAATTGGTTGAAAAAAGGAAAAAAAAAAAAAATTTTAAAGCGCTTTCTGCTGTTTTCGCCCCCCTCTATGCGCCGTTCTGGTACTATTTATGCAAAAAAAAAAAAATAAAAATAAAATAAATAAATAAATAAATTTATCTATCACATAAAATTGATCACGATTCAGCATTCAGTTAGAGTTCCAACTGATGACTAATTAATATTAATTTAAAAGAGTTCATCAGTACATTTTTTGTACTGTTTCGAAACCCCCCCCCCCCCTTAAATACGAATTTTCAGTGCTGATCAAAATCCATTTTAGTTTGAACATTCGATTATTCATTTTTGTTCGTCCTATTACTATCGTTGGACACAAGAGAAATTAAATGTACTCACCAAAAAAAGAAAGAAAAAATTATAGACTGCTTAAAAGCAATGTTTTTTTTTCTTTTTTTTTTTTAAATTCCTGCACTCATGGTTCTTCACTGTCTAAAGTCTCCCTTTAACTTTGTAGTGGACGAAGGGATGTAAAATTCCAGTTCCGATTGCCTAAGAGATAGGCCTGTACAAATTTATTAATCCTCAATTGGTTGAAAAAAGGAAAAAAAAATAACATTCTAAAGCGCTTTTTGTTGTTTTCGCCCCCACTGTGCGCCGTTCTGGTACTATTTATGCAAAAAAAAAAAAAAAAAAAATATCTGTCACATAAAATTGATCACGATTAAGCATTCAGTTAGAATTCCAACTGATGACTCATTAGTATTAATTTAAAAGAGTTCATAAGTACATTTTTTGTACTGTTTCTAAGAAAAAAAAATCCTTCAAATACCCTAATTTTCAGTGCTGATCAAAATCGATTTAAATTTGAACATTCGATTATTCATTTTTGTTCGTCCTATTACTATCGTTGGACACGAGAGAAATTAAATATTCACCAAAAAAAAAAAAAAAGAGAAAACAAAATTCTGCCTAAAAGCAATGTTTTTTTTTTTTTTTTTTTTTTTTAAATTCCCGCACTCATGGTTCTTCACAGTCTAAAGTCTCCCTTTAGCTTTGTAGTGGACGAAGGGATCTAAAATTCCAGTTCCGATTGCTTAAGAGATAGGCCTGTGCAAATTTATTAATCCTCAATTGGTTGAAAAAAGAAAGAAAAAACAACAACATTTAAAAGCTCTTTTTGTTGTTTTCACCCCCAATGTGTGCCGTTCTGGTACTATTTATGCAAAAAAATTAATTTATCTGTCACATAAAATTGATCAAGATTCAGCATTCAGTCAGAGTTTCAACGCTGGAAAATTTACAAATTTACCTCTGGTATAAAACTGCGTACAGAGAGAGATAAAGATAAATTGTCCTTGAAAATAAGTATCTGTTGAAACTGTTTATAGGTATGCACATTAATTTCTTTTCCGTACACGTTCTCAGCATATTATTTCTCCCACGTGTTTCATCAAGGTAAAAAGTTTAACATCAACACAAAGGGAACTGTCACAAATAAGAACCGGAGTCAACCGGTATTTTGAATCTAATTTTGACGGTCAACTAAACTCACGTTCATATTGCGTAATAAATTAATCGTTTTTTACATAATTCTTTCACGTATTATATTCTTTTCGCTTCCGTTCGGATACTTTTCGATCAACACCACAAGATATTTGTGGACTAAACATCAGATTCACGTTTTCAAGTTCGCTCGTACTGAATTATCCTTGATGTGTCAACGTAATCTTAGAAAACATTGAGCTTTAAAATTGATCATTAATGTTGGAATTTTTTTAGGTGATTTCCCTCTTGTACCTTTTCCATTAGCTCTTCAGAGACGTCCAGGTTTATGACAAGTAAACCAGCAAAAGGGGGATATCTGTGCAGCTTAGCAGCTTTTCGGGCTGGGCGTTGATAAAACAAATTTGCATTTTTTGGGGGTGGGGGCTGACGGAGAGCCTGAGTAGTAAAATTATGATGGATGGATTCATAGATTATTTGATAGGACTATACTTTATTAGAGTTGAGGCGATTGGTAATAAAATATCAATATTTTATTTTTAGATCCTTTCCCTTCTATGCCTAGGGACCTCATGAAAGAAAACCCGAACCCAGAAATTTATAGTGGAGCCGACAGTATTCGTTTTGGCGGGGCTGACGCTGATAGAAACCAGGGGTGCCCACCGGGGGGTCATGGTGCAGACTGAGCCATTCAAATTCTTAGGCGGGGAGGTTGTTTCGAGGGGTATTTTTCTCTTTGGGGGAGTTCTGGCTTTTGGGGGGGTCTTTGCGATATTAAGGGGGTTGTGCCCTTGCTCTTAGGGGAGTGGACGCCCCTTACAGTTACATTTAATCAAGTCTTCATATCCTCCAAAAATCGAGAAAATATACTTTGTTCAGTGTACATCGAATAAAACTGAATTATAGTTTACTAGTATTTACACCACGATGTAAAATATTTCATTCGTCAGACAACATTACATATTTTTTTTAACTTTTTACTTCCTTTTACAAAAAAGGAAGAATTGTATTCGCGAAAAAAATTTCACTCAAAAATCGACCTTAATTTCCATTTTACTCGTCTCCGAACGAATGTTGAGCTTTTTTTTTCGACTCTACCGCGCTTGGATAAGTGCCTAAGAACGTATAGACACGCGAAATATCCATTTTCGCGATTCCCAAGTTAATTACAACGAGTATTCTCGTGACGTCTGTATGCACGTATGTATGTATGTGCGGATATGCGTATGTATATCGCATAATTCAAGAACGGTAAGTACTAGAAAGTAGAAGGTTGGTTCGTAGACTCCTAGTGGGGTCTAGTTGTGCACCTCCCCTTTTGGTTGCATTCGGGTGTTTCTAAAGGGGTCTTTTGCCCCTTTTTGGGGGGGGGGGAATCATTGTTAATTTCGATGTAAACTCAAGTGGTGTTACAATTTGGTGGACACTTGGCGATATATCGCCAGTCTTTTGGTCGCCAAGTTTTGTCGCCAACTTGGCGACAAATTTGGCGATTTTTTTTTAAAATTTGTTTCAATTTGACCGCTGTTGGTGATATTTATAGAGTAAAGTAGGAGTAAAAGGTCATGTGATTCACACTTCAGCTCGTTTTTTTTTTTTTTTTTTTTTTTGCATACATTATTATATTTTTGTCGTTGTTGAATGGCTTGTAAAGACTTGTAACACATCGAAATGAGAAAGTGAAACAGTTCGATCACCGTAAGTACAGTAAACTCCCGATTATCGGCGGTCGGATTATCTGCAGGTCCTTTCAATTTTTTTTTCTTTTTTTTGAAACTAATGATTGTGATGGGTTTCGTTTTTAGATTTTACATGTATTTTTTACATTCAATGTTAGTAGATAATCTACTAACATTGAATGTAAAAAATACATGTAAACTTTCATTACTTTTGTTAGTACATTAGAGTGGTTCAAAAATACACGTAAAAAAAGTTTCTCCTCGAGAACAGGACACCACTCAATGTTTTAAGACTTGTGGATAGCAATATTGTTAAAAATTCTGTAAATAGTAATTATTTTTATGATTAATTTTTTGTAATCTGGCTACATTTTTCGTTTATGCCAATATCTTTCACCTAAAATTATCTTAGTAATGTAACCTGTAAATAGTTTCTTGTAAAGAATACACAACCCCCTTACATTCGAATGAAGTATATGGTCCCTCCATTTCTAAAGGATAAGATTTGTGAATGGAATAAAAAAGAAAATATGAGAAATTGTCAGAACTTTGTAGAAATTCCGGAATGGAATATTGTGGAAACTTTTCTAGGATTTATAAATAGTCACGGCTGACGGTGGGATAAGTTTGTCTCGTTTTAGTCATTACTCTGAAAAGTGTTGTATTAGCCTTTTGAGCTGTGTTTTTTGCATATTTGGAAGTAAATACGTGTGTGACCGTTGAATTTACGGTGTTAATTGATATTTGCCTAATTGTTATGGTTAATTTAGCGGTTGCTAACGATATTTCTTGTACATAGTAGTAAATAAATCTCCTGTGTTTTCAAAAGAACTGTGCCCTCATTTAAAGAATTTCTTGAAGTGACTGGACTCACAACAATATACTGGAAGAATTTTAGCTTCCTATTTCAACTGAAAGAGGGTGCTCAACCCCCTTCCAAACTTCATAAGTATGTGGAGGGGTTTTAAAAAATACGTTGAACTGAAAAAACAATGCTACATATTTTAATATACACGAGCAAGGGCGCCCATATGCAATATGCAGGTATTTCCCCCATGGTTTATCAGGATATTTTCCCGATAGAAACCGATTTCGGTACAGATCAGAGTTATTAAAATTTGACATTTTTAATAACTTGTTCATTAATTGCTGGAGAAGAGATGTTTTTACATTTTTGCAAAGAAAAAAGTACTAAAAGCAAGAAGGTTCTAATTTTAAAGCGGCGGGGGGGGGGGGGGGGGGCTTGAGCCTCCATTTTCCCCCTTATCTGGTCGCCCTTGTACACGAGTTATATGCATATACTTTGCAATAAAATAATTATTTACAAAGAAACGTATGGGGAAATTAAATGTTTCCAAATTTGTGACTTTTTCTATGCTATGGCTAATGTTAAATTAAGGGGTCATTGAGTACCCTTTTAAAATTTGAGTAAGAAGATAAAACTTATACAGCACAATACCATTAGTAAGTCTAAAAAAGAGGGGGGGGGAGGTTCTTGGACTCTATCTGAAAAAAAAAATTTTGAACCACCATATAGGTTTTTGTTATTTTTATTTTTTTAAATATTTCAGCTTGAATAAATTAAATTTGGTAACCATTGTTTGTAAAGTTTGAAAATGAAGTAAGTTTTATCAAAATTTAAGATGTATATATTAATGTTGCAAAATGAAGGTGGACATCGATAACCTGGAATTTTTCTCAAAACCACCTGGAAAACCTGGAAATATCAGGGAATTTCATTCTTGAACTTCCGTGGCAACCCTGTAGATGAAATGTAGCGATGTTTTTAGTTATAATTTAAGTGAATGTGTGAGTTTTTTTATCTATTGCATACACTAAGTATCGTTTTTTACCTATTATTCGGATTATCCGCGGTTTTCGCTTATCCGAGGTTACCGTGCCACCCTATTCCGCGGATAATCCGGAATTTACTGTATTCACAATTTCAGAGCTTGAATGCCCCACCTCATGGTGATTTAAGAAATTAACCAGAGAGTTAAAACATATCAATTTTGCGCGGACTAGTAGGACACAGGGGCGGATAAAGAAATTCATTTTCGGAGGGGGGTCATGCTGAAGATGCCCCCCCCCCCTGAAACGAACCTACGGTTTTGGGTACGAAAAATTTCTGAAACTGCTTGGGGGTCAATAAAAAGCATCAAGTCGGGCAGGAACAAGGCTCTTAATTGAGGATAAACTTCGTAAATTATTTTCATAAGTAATGAAACGAAGTTGTAGTTCAAACATTTACTTCCAAAACTAACTAAGGAATTGAAAAGATACTGTAATTATTTACATTTTATGCAAAAGTGTTTGAACACAATATGGACGGACATTGTTGCCGACGGTTTAGGGGGGGGGGGCGGTCATGACCCCCATGACCCGCCCCTTGTATCTGCCACTGGTAGGACAAGGCACATGTCTCGTTAGACAGGTGAAAGTGAGTGTGTCCATGTTTTACCTTTTTTAGCAGCCATTGGCTAGAGACAGCAGAGTCTCCTATAGCTTACTAGAACTGCGAATTGACGTTGAGCTTTATGTGCATACTTTGGAACTTATTTATAGTTATTCAGTGGCTTACGTAGCATAGGTGACACCCGAGGCGGTAATTTGGGTTGTCACTCCCCCCCCCCTACAACCGCTAGAAAAAAGAGGTTTTCATGTTCTATGTAAACATGAAAAAATGAAATTCATACAATTTTCAGAAGCAACTACATTTGTGTTGTAATGAAATGTTCAGTGGTAAATTGGGTTGTCACCCCTCCCCTACAACCGCAGGAAGAAAGAGAAGTTTTCATGTTCTGTGTCAGGGCTGTCCAACTGGCGGCCCGCGGGCCATATGCGGCCAGCCAATACATATTGTGCGGCCCGCATCGATGCTAAAGTACATCGATGTTGATATTCCTGTCCTTGTAAAGAAGGCGGATCGGCCTCAGTTTTCCCATTAAAATGTAAGCAAATTGTTTTATAAACCTTCTGTTTCATTGTTTTGTACATAATAATTCAACTATTAACTGTTATTGTATAAGAGGTTATTGTTTAACTTTTTCAAACTGCGGTCCGCCAGGTGTTCAGTGACCGGAATTCTGGCCCGCGGGCTCTTTGCAGTTGGACAGCCCTGTTCTATGTAAACATGAAAAAATGAAATTCATACAATTTTCAGAAGCAACTACATTTGTGTTGTAACGAAATTTTCAGTGTGCTAATGTACAAACGACAAATAAAAACTATGAACACTTTTAATATAACTTGCCCTAGAACCTAGACCCAAATGTGCAGGTCGTCGAGAGGTCAAAAAAGTAAGGGTGTGTATGAAATTGATGGTCCCTTATTTCAAACGTATCTCAAACACAGGAGAGATAAAGAGGGTTCAATTTTTTGGTTTAAGAGGAAGTCACTACTAGTAGATCTAAGTATTAACGAGATAGTATAGTACAGTAAAACCTGTGAAGTTGACCAACCTTGTAAGTTGACCACCTGTCGAAGTTGACCGCTTTTTTCAGGCACGGAATTAGCCCTTATCATATAAATCAACCTTCGTAAGTTGACCACTAAAGTAGTGCACCGTAAGTGGTCAACTTACACAGGTTTCACTGTATTCACTCCATGATGTGGGGTGGAAAAGATGGGGGTCCGTGTTTGAAAATTTTCAAATGTTGTAGCCTTAAAAAATGCATTAGCTTCATATTTCCCCCCAGACGGGTGACACCTGGGGCTGATGCGCCCCCCTCCGCCCCCGTAGTGACGCCACAGAGTATTTTATTAGCTTCTAACATATAAATCATCTTCTTTCGAAACATGATCTTGATTTCATTATAATTACAGTATAAATATTTTCAAATGAATGTGCTAACTGACGTACTTTCCTTCAAAATTCTTTTCATTTATAAATTGATTATCAATTAAGTAAAAGAAAACTTAATTAAACTAAGATTTTTTTTTCCGCATCCGAATTTTTATTTAATTAGTGAACTATGTATACGAAAGAATTTCAAAGGTGGGGTCATTTGCCTCCCTTATAGGGCGATCATGTAGTGTATTGTCCCAAAGAATCGACTGGCAAAGTCATTGATCGTTTTTGTGAAAAGAAGTTTACTAAAAGGAACGATTTTGCCTGTATTTATGAAAGTCGATTTACATAAAGTACTCCAACTAGCCTTTGTTATTTTACGAACATTTTAAAATGCATATTGTTTCCAAAGATGATGGACATTCTAACAAGGAGCATAGTAATAAAACATTGCCCACAATGCACAGTTCTCTCTCCACCTGTTCGTAGCTCCTTCATTCTTCGAGCCACGTTAAAGTAGGTGATGGTTAAATAAATAATGGGACTAAATTGCATAATACGCCTTTTTCAGAAAATAACGCTTGCAAATTTTCTTTCTCCGATAACGTCGGAAGTACACAAACTCATCATAATTTGCTATTCTTTCTGTTCTGAAAGAAAAAAAAGAAAGACCCAAACCAGTTCTGTCGACCCAAGCGTAATTACTCAGGCTATTGTGTGTTGCATAATACTCACAATGTTTGTATAAATGTGTGGATGAGTATTTTAGAAATTGAATTCAAGATTAAATTGTTGAGAAATTAAAACTATGTAGGGTAACGGCACCAGTAACAGACAGTCATAAGTTTGGATTTAAATAATAAGAATTTTATTAGGCGGGTTAAACTAATGTTGCTGTGGCCAATGAATACGGTGCAATCATCTAGTGTTATCTGAGTGAACTTTATAAGCCAATTGGTATTTACAAGGCAGTGGCAAGGCCCAATTTTCCAATAGGCAGAGGCGACAAATTTTTCAGGGGCGGCAAATTATGCTTCAATCACGATTTTTAAAAAAATGTTATTATTCTTGAAAGTGAACTACTAGCATTCTTTCATTTTCCATAGCGACATCCTTTTTATTGTAATTTAATAATGTTTACTTGAACACATCCTATGAAAATGAAATATTTTTCAAGCACGGTAATAGATGTGTGTAAAACAATAGGGCCGTTTCCATGGATACTTTCGACCCCGGAAAAAAACCTGCTTTCCACCGCATTCCAGTTATTTGCGGGGATATATGAGGATTTTTTTCTCCTCCTGCTCGCTTCTGGGAGGAAAGCGGAATTTTACCCAGAATGCATTTCGCGAAACAAGTTCGTCTACTAGCCGCTAAGGATGCTGGGTAAAAACCGCTTTCTGTGGCACAATGAAAAACCTCTTTTTACATGGAAACGGGGAATTTTTCAATCTTTTTTTTTTTTTTTTGTGGAGCCAGAGGAGGATTTACCGGGTCGAAAAGGGTGTTGTGAATGCGGCTAATATGTGTGAAGGGACGAAAAGCGGCGTCGAGAGATTGGGGAAAAGCAAGTGTCTTTGTGTTTGACCAGAAGCCCCGACAGGATTGGAGTCTGACTAACATTTTTAATGCCATACTAAAGTTTATTTAGTTGTGGTTCCTTCAGTGACTGACATGTAGTTTCTCTTCAGCATTATTAATGTTCAAAAACTTTTCTTTTTTCAATATTATGTCTTGGTGGCAAATAAAAATGAGTGACAAGCGAAAAAGTCTAAATGATTTTTAATGAAGGAAACATGTTAAATGAAAAAACCGAAGAACAAAACGGAGTCTTCAAAAAGTTTTTAAAACGAGCAGTTTTTAAAAGCAGAATCTTTGGGTTTTTGGAATGTAATTCAGTAACAAATTACAAGTGAAATATCATCGAGCAGTGACGAGTGGGAAGAAACTCAAGTGAGAGTTAACGTACTAACACAGGAAATCATTCAAATTGTCGGTTCATAGATGAAAACAATTCTCAATTTGCCGAATGGAGTTCCCATTTTACCGAAAGATAAAGCACGAGCGTGCTTGAATATCATACATACATAACACCTAATCATAAGGAACGTTAGGCATAATTAAAAAACAATTTTAAAAATTTAAAACCAGAAAAAGGAGTCTCAATGTTGCAATATTGTATCCGAATTTTCCAAATAAGGCATTTTTCGAGAAGTCAAAAGGACCTCCCATCGGGAACTCCTGAATATAAAAATGCCAACATTTCTTCATAAGCTTAATTGTTTAAATTTCTGGAACATTATTTTCTGCATTTTATTTAAATCATGGAAATTTTGAAATTTTGCTTCTTCTTCTTTTTTTTTCGTGGGAAGGGGGGGGATTCAGCTCTGGGGCGTGGTAGAAGGTTTTGAACAGCCACCACGAGGTCAGCTGGTGTCTCTGTTCATTTGAATTTAATAAGGCTTTAATTCTAAAAATGAACAATTTTTTCCCCTCGACCACACGTGGATAAGTACCTAAGAACGTATAGATACGCGAAATATCCATAATGACGATTCCCGAGTTAATTACAACGAATTTTCTCGTGACGTCTGTATGTACGTATGTGCGGATGTATGTCGCATAACTCAAGAACGGAATGTCCTGGAAAGTTGAAATTTGGTACGTAGACTCCTAGTGGGGTCTAGTTGTGCACCTTCTTTTTTGGTTGCATTCGGATGCTCCAAAAGGTGTCTTTTGCCCCTTTTTTTGGGGGGGGGTATCATTGTTAATTTCGATGTAAATTCAAGTGGTTGATTGCAACAAGGTTTTTTTTTTTCAAAAAAAATAAAAAAGAAAATCAAAGAGAAAAAAATGAAAACAACTTAATAGTTTTTTTTTTTGCAAATGTTTTCCCGGTGCACTGGTCAAAAGAGGTTGAGAAACGCTACTAGACTCGTTTGAAAGCGTCATATTCCTCATAAGAAAAATGGAGTAAGAGGCTGTCCACAAATGATGTCACACGCTGAGGGGCACGGGGGGTCCGTGAAATAGAATGACAGTTTGGCAAGGGGAAGGGAGGGGGTAAAAAGGAGTGTGATATCACGCATTTTGAACAAGGATGTGTTTATGAAAAATAGCGTGACAAAGGGGGGCGGGGCAAAGGTAAAGTGACACTTTGTGGAAAAATAGTTTGGGGGGGGGGGGGGGGGGGGGTCGAAAATGTTGAAAAAAAAAGTGTGATATCATGAATGGACAGCTCCATAACTCCTTTATTTTTTCTCCTTTATTTTGCCACCAGTGGTGTGAAATTCAACTTAAGCAAACATAGACCCCAAATTGAGGGGTATGAATCTTCTCCAGCAAGGTGAAAAATGTTTTAATTATCGGACTCCTCGTTCAACCCCATTTAAGCTTTACTTAGCACCATCTCCTCCAAGGTTTTCCTTCTCGCCTAATTGGATTTTATGACTTGCACGCCGAACGTTTTGTGGCATAATCAAGTCGATAACCAAAACTATTTTCGAACTTTTATTCATCGCTTCTTTTTCATTTTAATGGCCTGGCCGCACGGGCTCGCCTAGGGGTGTGTTCCACCCAGTGAGCTCTTCCACCGCTGAACCTTCCCGTCACCTCGATTCTCTTCCCCCTCCTCTTTTGCGGACGATCCGAAACGAGAGCACGGCAGAGAGAAAAAAATCGCACCCGAACAACTTTAACCTTCTCGGGGAGTTCAATGTCGTGTTCTCCGCTATAAAGTTGATAGAGGACCCCGTGTTGCTAAGCGAGGAGATACATATTCAATCTGCGTAGAGCGATGTTATTTTGGTCCGAATTTCGTCGCTGTGCGCATATTGTTTCCCCCATCTTCTATAACAGTAGGAGAGAAAAACGATCAAACGGCTATGATGATGATTTCTCATTTCAAATCGTTTCCTGCTCTTTTTATTGTGTAAAGTGTTTTTACCGCAATAAAAAAAAAAGTTTTGTACTGATCAATGTTTTTTCTTTCTTTTTCTTTTTTCTATCTTTAAATGCTCTTGATTAGAGATGGAAACAGTCGGAAAAAACCGGATACTTTGGTTTTAAAAAAAAACCGTTTCTTTTTGAGTGGTTTGTTCACACCAGGGAAAAAATGAAAAATTTTAAATATTTTGCTGAAAATTATGTGTTTGGAAATTTATAATATTTACGCTTCAATTTTTTTTTCTTTCAATACATTTTTTTTTAATCTTCAGTGTGAAAACCTAACTGTTTACACTGATAATAAAGCAAGGTGTATGTTAATTTCCCTGGGAAACTTAGTATCATGCGCTATTTTTCTCACTAAAACTGTAAATGCACACACAGGACACAGGGGTGCCCCCCTCCAAAGAGCAAGGGCGCACCCCTCCTAAATTCACGAATACCCCCAAAAGCAAGAACCCCCTAAATGAGAAAAATACCCGTCAAGCACCCGCCTAAAAACTTCTATGGCGCTGTCTGCGCCATGCCCCCCCTAGGTGGGCAGCCCTGAAGGACAGAATGGTATCAATAACATCAATAGCGGACGTATTTAAGTAAAATTTTAATATATTTTCATTTAATGTGCGTGGGACTGTGTGTGTGTGGATATGTAAATACATGTAACAAACTTTTTATGAAGATAAAAACAACTTCGTGGTTAAAAACCTCACAATTTAGGGGGGGAAAAAGGAGAGAGAGAGAGGAAAAAAAAAGAGAAAAACAAAATCGGTAAAAATTTTATTTAACAATTTCCAAAAATCACTAATTGTTCAAAATCAACTGCCGAATAATAATCCGACTAATTTGGATATTTTTTGGCATTTGAACTGAGAAATCGTTCTAGCAGTAAGAAAACAGAAACGTTTTTTTAATAGGAGAGATTTTGGTGCCGATTTTTAAGAAAAAATAATATTATTTACGGCATATATTTTTAAATATTCATACTTTTTATTTTTTATAAGGCAATATAAAGATTAAACTTCATTTTAATTCGTAAAAAATCAATCCTTTTTTTTTTCAATTTCTCCGGGAAAAAACTTTTTCTCCAACGCTTCAAAAGTCCCCAAAATATTGCATCTCTATTAGGGGTGCGACATCGATGTCGATGTTTTTAACATCGATGTTTTACTTTCGACGTTTTTGGAACATCGATGTTTTGGGTTCGATGTTTTTTCGATGTTGATGTTTTTGTATTTTAACTGATAATTATAATAAAATTTCTCATAGAGAAGAGACATCGATTAAAAAACATCAATGTTTCAAAACATTGATCTTCAAAAAAAAAAAAAAAAAAAATGGTATCTAAAAATTGACTCAAAATTATTGAACTCTCGGAGTCTGGCGCCAGAACTTGCAGTCTATTTCAAGCCACCAGTTAAAGGAAAATCCTGTACATTACTACGGTGAAAATTAAAGCTTCAAAAATTCAGAACAAGTAAAAGTTGCGTTATGACAGTATTTGACAGTAATGGCAACTTCTGTCCCATCGAAAAGAATTTTTTCTCTGACTGGTGGGATTGTCAGCGAAAAGAGAAATGCGCTTCTGGGGGACAAAGTAAACAAACTTCTTTTTCTCCAAACTGTCAACACCAAATATTCGGGGTTATAATATACTTATCGACTTCCCCGAACAAGTCATCCCTCTATTACTCACGATTTGTGTTTAATTATGTAGCACTAACAGTTCAACACATATTTCTTGCTCTTAATAATAATTGTTCGAATAAAGTTTAATATAATTTGCACAACTCTTTCTCATCATTCAGCTCTGATACATTTTTTTCTTAGATTCTTTTTTGATGTAAATTTACTTTTGGCTTCATTCAGTTTGAAAATATTTCCTTATTATTATAACTAGTTTGCATTAATCGTTGAATGTCTTATTATCATTTTTTATCCTATTATAGTACTAAGATGTTGCGAAATTATTCCTATTAAATTGTATTCATGATTTGAGGTTCCGTATGTTTAAAAACATCGATGTTTTTTGGTCGATGTATCAATACCATCGATGTTTTAATTTTCTAACATCGATGTTTTGCCACCGATGTCGCAACTCTTCTCCCAACAAGCATTTTTAAGCTATCTTTCGAAGGGAAGGGTCCATGACCCCCTCTAACTCTACTTGGTATGAGCACTTGAAATCACTGGTGTGCAAAACTTAAGCAACAAGTGGTTTTTCGGCCACAGCTCCCCAACAAAGTATAAGATAGTCATGAAATTGCAGTATAATATGCACGTAATTAAGTAGAAAGGCTATTTGTATGCAAATTTTAGAAATAAAACGTCGTAGGTGAAGTAAGTGTACGTAAACCTTGTGGGTCGGCGCATGCAGGTCAAAGCTGTGATAAAAGGATGAAGAGCACCGTTGTTAAAGACATTCGCTGCAAGTGCAAGTGATTTGTTTTGTGAAACATGTCTTCAAGAAATCATTTAGACGACTTTACTCGAGGAAGAATGATTGGGAAGCTTGAGGAGGGGCGTAGTGTGACCAGTGTCGCCGAAGAGTTCGGGATCAACAAAAGTGTTGTTTCTCGTGCTTGGAATGTCTTTAAAACTACTGGTATAGCTGTTCGGAAGGTTGGTGGTGGCCGTCCAAGGAAAACAACACCAAGAGAAGACCGTTACATTGTCGTACAGGCGAAAAGAAACCGTTTTCAGTCAGCAAGCGCCATATCTCAGCAACTGTGCACAGCCACAGGAAGACAAGTATCAAGATTTACAGCAGACGCCTCCACAAAGGTGGCTTATTTACTAGACGTCCTGAACGCAGCATACCTTTAAAAGTTAGAAATCGGCGGCACCGTTTAGAGTGGTGCAGAGAACACGAAACCTGGACGCATCAATGCAGTCGTGTCCTCTTCACAGATGAGAGTCGTTTTAATGCTACAAGCGATTCTCAACGTCAGTTGATCTGGAGATAGGTTGGAGCTCGATTTCATCCCAATAACATCGCGGAAAGAGATCGTTACGATGGTCCTGGAGTTCTCGTCTGGGGTGGCATTATGTTGAACGTGCGGACTGAGCTTCAGATCTTCGACCGAGATTCTGTAACTGGAGATCGCTACTGCAATGAGGTAATCCTACCCCATGTGCGTCTGTTCCGAGGGGCCATTGGACCAGACTTCATTTTTATGGATGACAATGCCCGGCCACACCGTACTGCTAATGTTCAAGAGCTACTGGAAAGTGAAGATATCAGACGAATGGATTGGCCAGCTTACTCTCCAGATCTAAATCCCATAGAGCATGTGTAGGATGCATTAGGGGGACGTCTTGCGACACGACAGTATCCTCCTGGTAACACCCATCAGCTGAAAGATGCGTTAAAGGAGGAATGGAGACGTTTACCCCAAGAACTGTATAATTTGGTGCTTAGCATGGAGAGACGATGCCAAGCAACAATTGCAGCAAGGGGAGGGCACATCCCATCCTAGGGAACATCTGCCAGTTGTACTTACGCTTCTTCAGGCAATCATGTGTAACGCCACTATATGTCAAATAAAGTCTTTCTTTTTTGTTCCATACCCTACTTTAAGCTTTATATTCATTTCTGCGCCATTATTCTTTCACCATCGTTTAAATACAAAATAATGTACATCATATTCAAACTTCATGTCAATCGGATGACTTCTTGTAGAGTTATGACAAAAAACGCACTTGTTGCTTAAGTTTTGCGCACCAGTGTATATTTACACTCTTGTCCGAATTGAGGGAATCAAGCCATTCTTTCCACAAAATCACCACTATTTACATCATTTAATTATAAAATCAAAATCACCACTTTGTATGCCTCCCCCCCTCCCCCACCTTTTGCCCAGCACCATTTTCACTCTACTGGTACTGGGCATAGTGCCAACTATAGTTTTGCACTTTTCTTTGAATTCTTGATTTCTATAAACCACGTTTTAGCAAAGTGCAAATCATTTTTTCTTTTGTTGTGCAGTCAGATTTTCACTCAATGTCACAATGACCAGCCTCTTCCGTGGAGAAATATTTATGGCTAACAAAAAGATAAAAAGTGACTGGATTGAGGGAAAAAAAAAAACAGCAAAAATATGTAGAAATTTATAACACTTAAGAGCCAGTTTTTTTTTAATATTAGGCAGGCTGGATAGTAGACATTTTTGATTTGGCTGAAATTTTCAGGATATGTTCCTTATTTAAAACTACTAAACACGTGTTTTTTTTTTATTTTTGCAAAAAAAAAAAAAAAAATTCTTTAAGTTTTTGGAGGTCAAAGTTGGACTTGGTTCGTTTTTTCAAGAAAAACATACCAATTTACATAGGCCAATATATTGCAAGTCCAACTTTGACCTCCAAAAACTTAAAGAAAAGATTTTTTTTTTTTGCAAAATTAAAGAAACACGTGTTTAGTAGTTTTACATAAGGGACATATCCTGAAAATTACAGAAAAGTCAAAAATGTCAACTATCTTGCCTGCCTGATCCTTAAAAAAACTGGCTCTTAAAAACAAAACACAATATTTATGACAAAAGAAACGTGAGGTTATAGCGCCTAATTAACTGGTAGGCTAAACAGCTGTTACAAACAAAGATTGAACAGCCTAAAAAATTCGAAAATTAAAAATTCCCAACTTGATTCCATTAATTCGCACAAGGGTGTATTAGAGTCCCTGTAAAAGGGTGTGAATATCATTTTAGAGATACTTTAATTACAAGCGCGGCCAGAATTTGCCTTGATGTGTGTATGTGGGAGGGGGAGGTAGGTTAGTCAATAGTCTTTCCATTCATATAAAAACTACTTTACTAGGATTAGCAATGTGTTTTAAAACTAAGGAGGATATTTCGGGGCAATCCCTCTCCCCCCCCCCCACTATAATGCTAGTTTTTAAAAATATTTCTGAACACATGAGCACAGTTTTCGCCCATGGACCTTAAATTACTTCTTTGCTGTAGGCGTATATGATTTGAATACACACCTATGGCTTGCCAAGTGGCTCTCGCCTAGTAACACCGGGTGTTTGCCGTCCGCTTGCAAACCCAAGGTTATTTTTCAATAAAAACAACATTCTGCTTCGAAATCGCCCTTGACCTTGGTAACTCTATCCCTGCGTGACTCGCTGCGAAAAGAGAAGTTTTCAGTAACATAATCAGCATGGACTCGACATTTGTAATAAGTATCCCCCCCCTCGCATTAAAGTCATTCGGACGTCATTAAATGCAATAGCAGGGAAGGGGGGGGGGCACGTTAATATATGACGTGTCGTTTTCCCGTTTTAATTCAAATGCATTCAAGGCGCTTTGAACATAAATTTTTGGCAGGGCGGCAGAGGTGCCATCCCCCCCCCCCCAAGTTCAGTGGCACAAATCCCCCCCTCCCCAAGTTTTTCTCAACTCTTTCTCTTTTTTTATTTTTAACTCTTTTTTTTTAAATTTTCTTTACTTATTTATTTACTTATTTATTTTTAATTATAATGATAAAGCCCTGTGCTACACAATGACATACGCACACACACAGACACACAAAAAAAACGAAATAAATGAAATAAACTATAAATGGACTAAAATAAAATAAAATAAAATAAATAATTTAAATTAAAAACAAAACAATAAATAAATGCAAGTAAATAAATAAAGACATAATTTAAAAATCCTCCTCCCCCCCAAAAAAGGAGATACTTGCGCCACAATCCCCCCCCCCCCTGTGGTCACCACTGCAGGGTGGAAATTCTCAAGTTGCCGAATGGAGCTCCAAATTTTACCGAATGATTAAATCGGGGTAGGTATATGCACAAATACATCTAATGTAAAGGGACATTAGGGCATTAAAAAAATTCCAATCTTACAATCATATCTGAAAATTTGCTGAATAAGGAATTTTTTGGGAGGTCACAGTGGGTCACCCTCCCATCGGGGAGCCCCTGCATGTAAGTTTAAGCCAGATACTTAATCGTTCCCTTCTCATTGTAGCAATGCACGAACTTGATAATTAATGTCACTGTCTAAAGGGTCTATGGATTTTCTGCATGTAACGGAGCTTAATTTGCTCCCGGGAGCTCTGCTCCAGCACTTCTTTACATTCGAAGTGCATTACGGAATTCAGGTTATTTTCGCATTAAAATAAGTTCTTGTAAATATTAGGCTCCCACTCTTCTGTTAAAAATTAAGCTACGTGTTTATATACTAGATATTTTCATTAGCCACTGGATAATAATGAACGTTAAATCTCGTACATAAGTAATTCATGAAATTCAGGGTCCCCTCCCCAAAGAACGATGGCACACTCCCTCAACTGCAATGGAGCACCCCCCCCCCCCCAGAATGAGAGCCCCCGAAACGAGAAAAATATCCTTTAACCCCTCCCCCCCCCCCCCAAAAAAAAATCATTAGCGCAGTCTATGCCATCGCCCCAACCGCCCCCTCACTCCCAATAGTAAAGGGGTCTTGCCTCCTTCCAGCTCGTAGTGACTCTACTGGCTCATACACACTTTTGTTGCTACACGTTTCGTTTTTCTACGAATTTTAAGCGCCCATAAATTTTATAACACAAATTATCGAAAATTATTTACATTGGTTACAAAAAAAGGCTATTTACGAGCCATCACTGAGTCCAGTTTTTGTTTCCTTTTTTTGAGAAAACGATCAAAATGTGGAAAATATATCGGAAACTTCTGCAGTAAAATAGAAGATGACACTCGGACCAGTATGAGTACCCTATGTATGAGTCGTTTCAAGCTATTCCTTTGTTTCAAAGCATTTAAGTTTTTAAGTGAGCTTTAAAAACACTTTTCAAATTTTCTCCGTAAGTATTGTTTTGAATTTTGGTTTTTTACTGCTTTTGAACCATTTCTAATCCATCTTCTGTCGTTTTATTTATTTGCTGTCCTTATAACAGTAGAACGAGCAAAAAATGTAACATTTTTAAATGCCTATAAGGATGTTTTTGATTTTCAAGTGATATTTTCGGACATCAAAAGACACTTTCAAGTTATCGATTATAGTTTTACAGTGGGAAGATGTTTTTCAAATATTTGCATTTCAATGGAATATTTTGATTTATTGAATTATATCTTTAAATATTTATTTATTTAAATTCATACAGAAGCTACACTGCTTCATATACATAGAGGACTGCGTATGTCATAATACTAACAATAACGTGTCAAATAAATAATATTGAATGAATGGCAACAGATGTAGATGAAGATTGGAATTAAGAGAATGGTTAGTTAGATATAAATTGTATGTTAAATAAAAAGATGCATTACTTTTTATAATTACGTGCATTTCCTAATATTAATTTATTGCACATACAGTACAGCGTACAAAGTGCCTTGTCTCCGGACACACACAGGAACGATTTACAACACGAGAGAAGGAAATAACACCCAGAGCACCGGCGGGAATCGAACCTGCGACCTCCGGCTCAGAAGGCGAAACTTCTACCACCTTTGAATATCACATCACCTTTTGAGGCTTAACTGGATGGTTTCTTGTCGCAGATACAAAGATTATATTCATAAATGAGTTGTTAGAAAAGGAAAATTGGTACTCATTTCTTTGAGTATTACTTGCAGTCAAAATAATTGGTACTTTAAACAGCATCAAATACTGGACATTCAAATTAATCTGTAGTTCATTATTACTAATTAAAAAAAGCAAAAGCACTGAAAATACTCTCTTATTTTAATACAAACGAATTGAATGAGTTCTTAGTTTTTTCTTGCGACAGTTTCATTACGGTAAAACTATTATCTAACAAGGAAAAAATGCGTTTAGTTTTCCTAAAATATTGCCCTTTGACATGCAACCAACTAGATTATTCATTTGTACTATTCCATAATTGCAGCATCTTCCGACAATCGTCAACCACATCCGCGTTTTTGAAAATCTGCGGCCATTGTTTGCCGGCGAAACAATTGGAAAGAATTGGTAGAAAATGAAAGAAAAACCAAACATACTTATTGCTAATTCCCCTTGTAAAAACTTCTAGGATAATAGTTAGCATTTGTTTCTAAAATCTAGCAGACACCAGAAAAATAATTCTCAAAGCAAGAATTCAGAAAGAAGAAACAGGGCTGATGAGAGGACGTGTCAGTCTAATCAGAAACTATGGACCTGTTCAAGAAGGGGTAGTGTAAGTTCAGTTAGTTTTAAAGGGTAGAGGGGGCCCGGCGACTAAACTGACAAAGGCCCTTGCTCTCGGCGGCCCGACCCTAAAGCAGCCAATGAAATTTAAATTAAAAATTGAGAGAAGAAGAAATAGGCGGTATACAGCTTTTTAAGAATAGCTTTTGCTATATCGCCTTTATTTCTTCTTCTCCCAATTTTTAATTTAATTTTTATTGGCTGCTCTAGAATGATCCTCAACATGAATATATTAAGATCAACTTCAATTTTTTAGTGTTTTGATCAAGAAATCATATATTTATTTTATTTCATTCTTTTTAGGGCGAATCAAGCTTATATAGAAATTGTCTTCAGAATTAAAAAACATTTTTTGTATTTTATTTTCTATTTCATTAATGCAGAATAATGTTGCGAGATAATATTTAATGCTCAAATTCAAAATTTAAAAGCGGAACTACCACAGTTACCCAGTTGCAGGACGCTGTCGACCAAACCCCTAAAAGAATTTGTGTTCGCAATTACTCATACTTTGCCAAATTTGTAGTTGCCTAGTTGTAGTACTCACCTTATGATATGATGGCTTTTATTTACCTCGTTTTTCCCTGAAGTTAACTTCGAATTTGTGAATTATTAAATGGAATACAATCAGTTTAACTGCATTTTATACCACAAATTTCCCTATTAGTGTCTGGAAAGAATTGTGGGTGAACTTGCCGCTTTCGAAATGCTTAGCTTTCAATGTGCTACTTATGTTCTTAATTGATACAATGACTCTCTCTTTCTGCTCAGTTTCCGAAACTGACCGGTTTTCTTTAAAGAAACCCGATTTTCACAACACCGGCCAGTTTTATTTTAAACATTTAAATTGAAAAAACTGAAAATTTCCTTTCAGAAAACACGGATTATTATGCAGATGATTTGCAATGAAGTTTTTTTGTTTGTCATAGCTACCTTTGAGTTTTGAAAATTGACACTATTAAAAATTATTAAAAACAAGGTCAGAAATAATGACTGTTTTTATGAAAAATGTCAGTACAGGAAATAATTGATGATAAATGATAATTGGTTGACACGTTTTGCTAGAATCTAGCGAAAGAAACCTCATTTCTATCACGTGACTTGGGGTTTTTGTTTCACGAATGAAAGTCTTCATTCCCTCCATTTTATCTCTTCTCAATGTTTTTATCCCTTCCTTCTAATGAAAAATGAAGTCCATTTTATTGTTTTGAAATTTAAAGAAAAATGAAAATTTTCCTGTTTTTTTTTTGCAATTGTTGTTATATCTATTTCTGCACAACACCCCTCTAAATATCAATGTGAGGGTGGGGTGGTTGTAGGGGTCTCGGATGCTTCGGCAGTCCTAAAAGACACATCGTTGCCACTCATGCAATTTCATCGCTGATTAAGTTTCCACATAACGATCTCATGTTCGGTTTGGGGTGTGCAATGCAATGTACTGTCCGTTTTTCAGGAGAAGGCACTTCGCCACGTCTCCTCGAACGCAGAGTTCCATTTTACGCGGGGGGGGGGGGGGGGATCGATACGCAATCCACCCGCTTCTAAAGGAGAAAACCACACAGCCTTAATTTGGCCGTGCGTTTTAATGTGAAAAAAGTATTAGTGTCCTTTACATTACTTGCTTCACTTCTCTGTTGTCATTTTAGTTATTCTTACATTTTAAAAATTGCTGCTTTTGTAACAAAATGCTATGATCCTTATGTACTTTCTGCCGAAAACAGCGAAATAGAATCATCGGATACCACGTGACGAGGGAGGAATCAAGTGCCTTCTTGTGAAAAACGGACAATAACTTGAGGTGCCTCCATAATACTCTTTCCAATAAGACTAAAAATTATGCCCCAAAACAACTCGATTATTCTGTGTTTTAACCTGTACAACCTTTGCTTGCATATCATTTTGCAATAACCTAACACGTAAAAAAAAATATTTCAAGCATCTCCAAACTCATGAGTTTGAAACAGCACGAACTTTAACAAATAATGGCAAAAAATGGTTTATTTCGTTGCCTGTGCGAAATGAAATCGTCTGAAATTCGTTCCGGAGGGGGACTGCGAAAGTTCTCCCCGTTTTCCACCGATCTGGAACGAGGAAGCGTTGCTGAGGGTAGGAACGGTAAGTTCGCGAGACGTGACAGGATGTTTAACAGTGATCTGCGCTTTTGGAGGAAAAGAAGAATATATGGCTTTTTAGTTACTCTCTTATTTGTTTTTTATTTATTTATTTTTCAGAAAACAGCTTTCCTTCACACCAAAGTTCTGCCACATGTTTTGGGCGGGGTGTGTTAGTTTTACACAAACAGTTATTAACAAGATCCCTGTAGAGTTTGTTGGGGTCAAGGCAAACATAATTTCAATGTTTACACTTAAGATTCTTCCGGGGTGCCCCCCTAAGATCAAGGGCGCACCCCCTAAATGTCGTGAAGACCCTACCAAAAGCAAGAGCCGCCCCCCAAAAGTAAAAAATACCCCTCAAAACACCCCCACCTTAAATTTTCAATAGCGCAGTCCTGCGCCATGAACCCCCCCCCCCCAGGTGGGAATCTCAGGATTCTTTCCTTTATTTTGGATGGATTAAAGGGGAAAATTTGGTGCATTGTGCCCGCGAATACACTCTCTGAAAAAGAAGAAGAAAAAAAAAGAAAAGAAAACTGCTTTTCTTCTCACCAAAGTTCTACGCATGTTCTAAAAATAGTGTGTTAGTTTTTCAAGAGCAGTTGTTAAAAAAATCCCTATTCAGTTTGTAGTGGTAAAGGGAAACATAATTTTATTGTTTCAACTTAAGATTCTTCCCTTTATTTTGAATGGATTAAAAAAAATAATAATAAAAAGAAAACTTTTCCTTCTCACCAAAAGCATGGCAGATGTTCTTCATCTTCTGGACTGGCGCCCCGAACTGAAATTTTTGGGAAGACGGAAATTCTCAACTTGCCGAATAGAACTCCAAAGTTTACAGAATGGTAACTTCAAATATCGCCGAGTTATGAATGCTATGGATTAATCAACTTTGTTGCAGCATTTTTTTTTTTTTTTTTGTTCTCTGTTCCTCTTTTCTTTTTTGTTGCCTGTTATTATCATCTTATAACTGTTCATAATTTGTCATTGGAAATTTAAAGAAAAAAAATCGCCGAATGAATGATGATAGTTTTGCCCAATGGGACTCCAAATTTCGCCGAATGATAATTTTGTCGAATGAAACTAACGTTTGCTGA
Source organism: Uloborus diversus (assembly GCF_026930045.1). Lineage (NCBI taxonomy): Eukaryota > Metazoa > Arthropoda > Arachnida > Araneae > Uloboridae > Uloborus > Uloborus diversus. The sequence continues at coordinate 116,675,053 of NC_072737.1, read as the reverse complement.
ATGATGATATTTTTACCGAATCGTTTGACAAAATTTGCAGAATAAGGCAATTTTTAGGAGGTCACAGTGACCTCCCGTGATCTGTCATCGAGACACCCCTGCTAAAGAATGCTCGAGAAACAATATCTTCAATAATCAAACATTAACCACGAGATTTTAATTAAAATCCCGGGATAGTTTCATTAGTTTAATATCAATCATATAAATGTACGATAATTCATCACTCTGCTCTATATAAACGCTTTGAAAAAGAGCTTTCAATAAACAAGTTTTCAGGTAAAGTCGTGATAAAAAATTATCTTGTTTTTCGTCTGGATCAAAGACTTAGATATGCCAGGACACTTGAGGCGCTATTCATTTCCCTTTTTTTAGTCTGCTTTTATCGGTGTTTTATTTGCATTTAGCTACTTGAGTTGTTTACTAGCCATAATCTTATTTCTCTTGTTGCCAGGTGGGACCTTATTTATGTTTAAAAACTATTAAAATCGACGAGTTTGGCAATGATTCAGAGGGTTTATCTGCTAGTTGATTGAAAACTGCCATTCGAGCGATATTTTGAAGGACGTTTTTTTTATTCTCTCTGAATCAGTTGTTTTTTTTTTAGATAAAATGTTAATGGAATTGATTGCTAGGATTTATAGACAGCAAATTGTGTAAACTCGATATCACGTTACGTTTGATACGAACACGATGATACGTTAAGGCGCTAGCGCAGCCAGAATTCACCTTCAGGATGGGAGAAGGGGGTTGATCCTAAGAGTATTACTTACATGCATATAAACTACTGTATTAGAATTGGCAGTGTATGTTATAACTAGGGATTGCAATACCGGTATACCGAATGCCGATATTTAGAGCAATTTTGCAATTTCGTAATAACGGTATTTGTTGAGGCAAAATACCGGTATTTTCGGTATTTGCTGAAAATAATAAATAATTTCAATTAAAGAATTTTCAATTTAACTTTTTAAATATCTACTTATATTTTAAGTGTATATTTATTTTTCCATGATATAAAACGAAAATCAATCTTTTGATGCAAAAATAAGGATTTAAATGCACGAACTAATGGAATATCATTAAACAAAAGTAGCGGAAACATTGCAAAATGATATTTTCATTATTAGATGGTGAGTTGAATCGCGATTTTCTGCACCATGTTTTTATTTTTTCTATTGCCCTGATCATTCATTCACTTTCCCTTTTGTAAAAGTTAAATTCGAGTGTAATATCGAATGTATTTGCTCAATGAATAATTTATTCCAACCATCAATTACAATAATACTTTATATGTTCTTTAAATATTAGTCTCAACTGTACTGAATTTTAGCAAAAACTTTTTCTTGTTAATAAAACAAATAGTAATTTGTTTTCACCGGTATTGGTTGGTTGTCATATGTCACTTTATGCTTGGCAAGATAATATTTAGAAATTATATTGTCTTGAAAATATGCATGGAAGTTAAGCACAATCATTTGAAACATATTTTCAGATATTTACATAATTGTAATTTTAAAGAATTTTGAAAAAAACGCGAAAACGAATAAGAGACACTAACATCAACTTTAGTCAAGTTTATCGTAAATTTCAAATCAAAGGGCTAATAATAAAAATCAAACACAAACCTCTCCTGCTCAAGAGAAAATGATGTGAATATTAGAAAAGTATCGTCTCTCGAAAAATATTACAACTAGCTATAAATCCAAAAAAATTATAAGAATAATACACAAAATACAAACACACACATATATATAAAAGGTTTTTTCCAAATATAACACACAAGAGACCGAATAATTTGAAGATGAAGGACGACTTCTAGACAATTAGAGGAGATGTATCGCCCATTGTTAACAGTACCACCGACCTGCGAGCATTCAGAAAGGGTATTTTCAACTGTAGGAAAGTTGAGCACAAAATGAGTTCCACTCTTAGCGACAATTCAATCGATGCATTATGTTTTCTAGTGTTACTATTTTTTTTTAATTACATTTGTAGCAGTGAGAAGCAAAGGGATGTAAGTGGACTAAAGTTTTGAGAAAATCATATTTGAAGTTCTGATCTTAGGTACATTGAAATTTTTTCTAAATAATGCTCTATTTCAGCACCCACTAGGACTACTAGTTTCATCTCTTGCCCCAAAACAGAGGAGAGGTTCTCCTACTATTTGTATTGGTTATCTCCGAATTTTTAATTTTATCACTTATGTCCCTTTGCTTCTCACTGCCTCATTTATTCCTTCATTTTGAATTTGTTCACAAGACGTTTTCACCAAAAATACAATTTTTGTGCAAAATTACGAAATATGGCAACGAAACAATATACTTCCAAGCATTTTTTGTGAAATTTCAAATATCGGTATTAATACCGATATCCCGGTAACACGTTTTTAAAATACCGAATACCGGTATTGAATTTTTGGTCCGGTATTGCAATCCCTAGTTATTAACCAAACACTCTGGACCTTGGTTCACTAGTTGTATTTAGGAGAAAAATGTGTTTGTCGCACTGAATCAAAAAAAAGTGTATGAAAGTGAAAAATTTTTACATTTCGTTCCTTCCTTGCCGGGGGAGGGGGGGAAGAGAATGGAGAAAATTAACTTTTTCTTATTTTCTGTAGAAAGTAAAACAAGAGGTGGACTTGTCACTTAGGAGACAAAATACAAAGCTGAGAAAAACTAACTTGCTCATTTTGGGATATTATTTTTTTGCCGTTTAAATGAATACAAGAAAAGAAAATGAACTGATTTATTGTATGTAGTAAGGTAAATAAATAAATACATGAAAATAAGAGCGAAGTTGCTATATCTCAAGAAATAATTGATGGTTTCAACAAAAATTGGTATGCAAGTGGATCGAAGAGGAAACAGATGATTTAATTTTGGCACAAGTCGATTCAAGCAGGGAGAGCAGGGGTAATGTGGAACCTTTCATTTAGTAATTCAAGGATTCAAACAGACAGTGATTTGCAAGTCGACCTGAATGAAAACCGGCGAAAACACACAATGCAGTTTTTAAATAAAATTATTATTCAAGAGTTTTAACTATCATTTTGCTTAAAATAAAGAAAGTAATTTTTTCCTTTCTGTACAAATTCTGTTAATGAAAGAAACGAAAAGCGTTATTCTGCAAAAACTGTAGCTTCCTGAAGGAACAGTATTCTGAAAATTAAACAGCGCTGCTCAGTTGACTTACCAGCATTGAATCGTTACGTTATAGTTGACTATTTTTGATGACCCATATTACTCAACGACATGTCCCTCATCCCTCCACCAAAAAAAGCTTCTTTCATCACTTTCTTTGTCCTTTCTCTTTTTTTTTCTTTTTGCGTTCTCTGGGGAAACGAGTTTTGTTTTGGAGGAAAGTATCCGATTTCAAAGAAATCGTGATAGTTGAAAGTTTTGAGAACGCCGCTTTTCTTGGCAAAAGTTAACAGATGGTACAAGGAACACTAATTTCCTGTCGCCCAACGTCCATTTGTTACTTTTCTAAGGATTGATTTGCTGATAGAGTGACATGAGACACATACATGTAAGTGGGACAATTGTTTTCAAGGTCACATGTAAGATTTTCCGCAAAGGCTGGGAATCTCTACGGCGAATTTTCAATACATTTCGTGTTAGTTGAAGCAGTTTTATCATCAGAAATTCCATGCATGTAAAATTCACGTCCCATTAAAAAGGATTTCTACCGCCTTAAATGAAGGACATTACCATCACGAATTTCGCGTCTTGTACTTTCCATTACCATTACTAAACTAAAATGAGAAATGAATACTAGCATTACGTATGCATTACGTTTAGATCTTTATGAAATATAATCGCATTCTGTAGGTGAGTAAAATTTAAGTGAATAGTCTAAAGTTACTTAGTAGATGAGTATGACGAAATTCTCAGAACAAGGACAGAGGCGCCCCGAACTCTAATTTTTAGGAGGGCGGAAATTCTCAATTTGCCGAATTGAACTCCAAATTTTGCCGAATGAAAGAAACTCCAAGTTTTGCCGAAAAATGATATTTCAAATTTTCGTTGCCGAATCGTCGGACAAAATTCGGAGAATAAGGAAGAAATTTTTGGAAGGTCACGGCGACCTCCCGTGACCTACCTATACGGGAGTTATCCAGAAAGTGAGCACTGTCTTGGAAAAAAGCTTACAAAAACATTTTATTCAAAGCAAAATTTATTAATACATAAAAAAGAATTTCATTAACTATTTTTTGTCGCCACCATTGTTCAAACATTTGTCGTAGCAGAAAAACCAACTTTTTTTGACTTTTCTATGAAGAAGGGATGGAAATCCTTTCTTCATAGAAAGATGCCGTCATTGAAGCAGCCACTGCTGAACACAGTTTTTTTTCCTTCTTCCCTTTTTTTTCCCCGGGTCGTCTGTCAAAGTACCTTCTTCCAAAATCACGCTTCAATCTCAACAAATGGTAGTTATAATATAAAGTACGGTACTGTAAGGTAAGAATGAGAGGTTGCGGGTGCCCCTCAAAACCTTATGCAAAAATTCGGTTGGGAGCAGTCCCATTCCATCAGCCGAATTGCAGTCCCAATCCCACACCTTCTGGTTTCCTTTTGTTCTTGGGCTTGAAATGTGGTATCGGATAGTTGTTTTGACAGTGATGACGATGCAAAAGACGGTGCTCCTAACAACGGCTGTCTTCACTGCCGGCATCTATGATCTTGAATATTGATCACATAACTCGGTTTTAGTTTACTGGTTCGGTTTGTTTATGGGTTTCCCACATATCTTTCTATGAAGAAGGTATAGAAAAGTTAGTTTATCCCTATTGTAAAAAACAATGGTTGTAAAGTAACAATTGCGTAGAAAAAAGTTTATGAATTATTCTTTCGTGTAAAATTAAATGTTGATTTAAAAAAAAATGCTTTATAAACCTTTTTTTTTTTCAGATCGGTACTTACTTTCCGGCCAGTTCTCGTATTAATGCTTTTAAGAAGATTAATAGCAATAAATTATTTCCCGTTGAGCCAGCTGCCGCTAGCGTGATGGTTCTATTCGGCTCACTGCGGATTTAATAGTATAGTATAGTCTGTATCACTACCTGATGTTGAGCTTTACGAAAAGCTTCCCGCACAGTAGCTATGAGTTTTATAAATCAGTGGGTGCTCAACTACAAAATGGAGAGGAGGAGGAAGAATCGGAAAATATGTTAACCCTCAAAAAAACTACATTCTAGGTATTTTTAATGAGAAACAACTATTGCTACATCCTTAGTCTACTTTACGGTTTTTTTTTTTTTGTAAAGGACGAAAGAAGACTTAATAGATTATTATAAAATATTTTCGGAAGTTAAAGAAAAAGTCAAAAAAAAAAAAAAAGTAATAAAATCAATATTGAAAAACAAAAAAAATGTTTAAGACGGGGGAATGCGTGCATGCCAGTTTGTCGGTCTATCTGTTTGCTAAATCGATCTCGGATATTTTCGAAAAATGGCTGTTTTTGTTAAAAATCAGTGTGTTAGGGTCGTTGCTTCACTTTCGATATTTTTTATGCCAATGTTTTATAATTAAACCAAAAATATTCTTTAAAAATATCGATACAGTTATAGTTGTGAAGAAAGCTTCGTTATGAATTAGTTATTGCTACATCTATCACGTCGGAAAGAGTTTTCTATTGTAGTATAGGGTAACGGCACCAGTAACAGACAAGGGTCCAGTTTTCGCTTGAGGAGCAGCATCGTGAGGAGCCGGTCGACGGTGATGGTGCAGAGAGTGCTGGCGGGAAAATAAAATGATAGCACATCAAAACAGTCAAATGAAGGCAATAAACAATCGTGATTGCTCAAAAAAAAAATAATAATGATAATAATAATTAAATAAATATAGAAATATTAAAAATTAGAAAGTCGGATATTGAGATGGGGAAAAATGTCTGTCGGTCTGTCTGTCTGTCCCCCCTCCCAATAACTTTTGAGTGAATAGCCAGATTCGAACATTTTTTTTTAGTTCGAAAGATCTCTGCGAAAGATCTCATTCCTATATTTCATTTTTTGATTTGAACTATTTTTCGTTCAGTTTTGAACAGTTCAAAAAACTTAACATTAGCGCCTACGGAGAAATTCAAGGCAATTCGGAACTCAGAGGCGAATTTGCTTCAAATAAACTTGAAGAAAAAAGCTTTTGATGAAAAACATGTATATAAAATATCTTTTTGATTCGAATAATTTTCCGTTCAATTTTGAACAGTTCAAATAAATCCCTTAACATTAGCGCATACGGGGAAACTGAAAGTCGATGTAGATTCCCCGCACTTAAAGGCGGATTTACTTCAAACAAATCTTGTTGGAATTAGCTCTTGACGACAAACTCCCGACTCCGAGAATTTTGGGGCTTCTGACTCCGACTCCTGTGCCCGACAATTAGTCGGAATCCGACTCCTTGTCTTCGACTCTGACTTCGTAATTTTAGCAAAAATTTGTACACGGAGGAAAAATGACTGACTCCGATTCTTGGACATTCGAGTTCGACTCCGACTCCTTTATCACAAAATAAGTCCAACTCCGACTCCGCAAACACTCTAAGAAAAATGACCGACTCCAACACCGAGTCTTTGAATTAATTACCTTCGACTCCCAAATCTGACTCTTGTATCCCAAAATGAGATTGACTCCGACTCCGCAGCCACGGTTTTAACTGTGATATAATTATTGTTAATATGACTTGTTTTATTTTCACTCTAAAGTTTTAATTTATGTATATTCAGTTTTCGGCGGATAAACTCGAAGTCCTTGATGTTTCTACATTAAGATATGCGCAGACGATTTTTTTTTTTTTTTTTTGACATTGAAAATTATTTTTTTAAGTTTACATTTTATTATTTTTATTTGTTTTGGAAAGTACATTAATTCATTAAAAAAATTCTTTGGCAACAGGGAAAAACCATAGACTAATAATAAGAGTAGACCGAGCTATGGCAACCCTTTTGCTGCTCATAAACCAAACCATGTGACTGGTGGATATCCTAGCAACAGCGGACGTTAATCGTAGCAGACGATCAACGCCAGCGCGAAATAAAATAAATAGATTTGATGGAACACGGAAGAATGATCTTTTATGGAGTCCGATTTGTAAATTTGTTATTCTAAGTTGTAAATATTTTGTTAATAGAGTGAGTTTTTCGTTTAGATAGTATTGTGCATTTTCTTTAGTCAATTTCAATAACTTTCTAAGCAATAAAAGATGCAAGCGACCAAGAAGAATCAGCAAACGGTAAGATTTTTACCTACAGTTTCAATTTAAGATACCGATTAGTACATTTTTGCGTTAACGCAAAACGTTTACGCCATTTCGTTCACGCCAACGCTGACAGCTCCAAATGAAATAAAAGTTACCGAAAACTGATCAAAAACTATTACTAATGTCAAAATAATGCATAACTAAAAGAAAAACAGTTCAATCTCTGCACCTGGAAGTTTTTTTAATGAAAACACATTGTCTTAAAATACATGTCGAGTGCCAAACTATAGATAATGCTGCCATCTAGCAACCATGCTGCCAAAGTCTTCGCCAAGCCCTTCCACTAGTCACATGATACATCTATGAACCAATTTTCTTTATCAGCAAGAATGAGAAAGCTCGGTCTACTCTTATTATTAGTCTATGGGAAAAACAAACTTTTTTTTTTAATTTGATATAATGTATTTAGTTAAATGAGCTTATTATTATTTTTTTTCTTTTTGAAAGCGGTTAAAGAATTTTTTTTTAATGGAAAAAAGTGTATTAGCTGCTTTGTTTAAAAGGTGCTGCTATTTTATTTGTTCGTTTATTTATTATTTTTTACGCATCTAATTCTTTAGATGAATGAGGCATATTTTATTCCTAGAAATTGGCTTAAAATATTAAAAAAATATGTTTGAAACATTTTGCGATTTTAGCTATTTTTGAGAATATTGATCAGATACTAGAAAGTAGATATGGGAAAGTAGGCTCGTTTAGTTCTAGATGGAACTTCTTGTCATATGTACTTAGGTGTGCATACCCTTATTTTATCATTAGCTAAAATTTGAAGACATTCAGCAAATTGAGAATTTTTGACCTCCCAAAAATTTAAGTTTGGGTCGCCCCTGACCAGTGTACATTTAAAGAAGCTATAAACATAATTTGCACATGTATATTTTAATATAATTTGTACAATTCTTCAGTGTAAATTCGCAAGAAGTAAGAATACTAGAACAATCATTTTATTGTTATACTTTCTTTTCTTTTCCTTCATGTGTTATCTGCAGGTATTTTGAAAAATATTACAAATTTCTCTAATTGATTCGCATTTAAGTAACTTACTTTCAGTGTTTGCATTTATAAGATGGAAAATTAAGAGATGTTCCGAAATGATTACTATTAATTTGTTTGAATTTATTTATTTCTTGTATTTTAAATACATTATATATTTATTAATAATCCTTTATATTACTAAGTTTAAAATGTTTATATTTAATTATCATTAATATTATTAACTTTTCTTTGACAGTTCAGAAATATCAGTTATTATCTAATAAAGGCAGGCTGTGAATTCAGTTCTAGTCTTAAAATAATATGAGTTTATTATGAAGGAATAAACAGTAAAAAGTTAAATGTTTTAGAGTATCGATGTTTCCAAACAACGATATTTTTGGGTCAATGTATCGATACCACTGAAATACCGATTATGTTTCATCGTTGTCAAATCTCTACATCACTCCTAGGTTTAACTTTTTAATTTGAATAATATTTTGTTCAACTTTGAGCAGCTCACGGGGGAAAAAAATAAATTAAAAAAAATAACCATTAGCTCCCACGAGAAAAGTAAAGTTTAATATATATATATATATATCGTACTGGAAAAGGCACTTTTTGTTTTGGATTTATTATTATTTTTTTTTTCAAAAGAATTTTTGAACAGCTCAGAAATGCTTCACATCAGCCCTATGAGGGCATTAGAAGCACCCCCAAGAAAGTCCCCGTAGAAGAGACTTAAGACCCATTAAGGCCCTCCTTGAAAAATTTCAGTAGCGCAGTCAACACTATCATTTCCCTCATGAACCCTTCTTGATGCCTGTATAAACGGTCTTTTCCGAAGATCAAGTATCAAATATCAAACAGAAATTTTCATAGACCGATTATTAATTTTTTTTTTTTTTTTTTTTTTTTTTTTTTTTTGAGAAAATCACAGATTTAAGTTCTCGAAACTTAACGCTTTAAAGTTGACTCTTGATTATTTTTTCCCCGATTGAACCCACGCAAGAAAACTTATCCTTCGCTTGAAGTTTCGTATATTTACTTTTTAGACAATACAGAATCTTCGACTTCGATCTCCAAAACCGACATCTCTTCTTTGTTCTTTAATAGTGATGGATGTTGTTGTGGAAATAAGATTACCTCCGTATCAATTGAAGGATCTAAGCAGCCTTGTTGAACAAATTACAGGCTCGCTTCTTGGAAGAAGAAGAAGAAAAAAACTCAACTGGGTGTTGTAGATATGGTGCTGTTGGATGAGGATACCGAACTTGTGGTAGTTATTTTATTTTTTTGTGAACGCTTGTGGATGTGCGGTGTGATGAGTTTGCAATCACCCTGTTGTATCCAAGGGCTCCGACAGTGCCAAAGTTCGCTTGGTCCGAAATTACCTATTGTTGAGTTCTTGTTCGAGGTCCTGAATGGCAAATTATTGTGGGTAACTGGTAATCAGAAATGGAAATATAATACGTTTGAGAAGGCCGAAAGGGTAACGAACGGGACTGATGTTCAGATTTTGATTTGTATTTGTTCTGAATTAGGTATAAGCTTCAGATCAGTCTTGTTAAAAATGAGGCTTGGCAATCATAAGTGGTTTTTAGTGCCACAAGCTCAGATATTTCACTGATCCCCTTGAAGAAAAAAATTCCCTCGGAACGGAAGTACAACGCACAGGCAAGAATATTGACATTCTTTCTAAATCTAAGGAAAAACCCTGAAGGGTAAAATCGTATCGGCCTTGGGACAAATCCGTATAACGATAAAAATTTTCCAATGATGAAATAAAAAATCGTATCTGTCTTGGGAGAAAATCCGTATGATTATAAAAAAATTTCAATGATGAAGTGAAAAATCCTCTGCCAGAAACATCCCAATGACGAAAAAAAAAATCCTATTGACTGAAGGGAAATCCGTATGACTTTAAAATGTTTTCAATGATGAAGTGAAAAATCCTCTGCCAGAAAAATCCCAATGATGAAAGGAAAAATCCTATTGACTTAGGAGAAATCCGTATAATTAAAATGTTTTCAATGATGAAGTGAAAAAATCCTCTGCGAGAAAGATAACAATTACGAAATAAAAAACCCTCTACCAGAAAAATCCTTTTGACTGAGGAGAAATCCGTATGAAAATTTTTTCCAATGATGAAGTGAAAAATTCTGTGCTTGAAAAATCTCAAAGACGAAAGGAAAAATGAGAAATTCTATTTTTGAAGGAAAGCTGCAAGAACTAAGAGGATATTTTTAATGACTAAGAAAATATATTTGAATGTTAAAGTGAAATTTCGATTGGCTAAGAGAAATTGCAAAATGCTAAGAAACGAACTTCAAATGAAATATGGAATATTTTTCCGAAGACTGGGAGAATTATTCAAATGAAGGAAGAAAAAAATGTCTCTTCAAACCCAAACGGGCTTCTAGCTTTATCAAAAGGGAGGGAGACAAAACATTAGTTGGTATTAAATGGTGGACAATGTTTTTCTAAATGTTCCTGTTGAACGTTTATACCCTCTTACAAAGAAGAAACCATTTCCCCTCGCTCCTCAATCCTAGCCCAGTGATTGGGGAGTTGAATGCGGAAGTAATTGGTGGAAAGCTGGAAATTGCTTTAATCTATGCCATATGGGTCTGGAATGACCATACTAAGTTTTCCTCCTTCTACTAAGTGAGCTTTAGCCGATACGGCCAAATTAGTGACAAAAAACACCTGTTTTTTCATTAGTATAACAATATCTCAAAAATACCACTTCCAATGGCCATACATATAAGCAGATTACACGTAGAGATTAAAATTTTGAACCAAATGAGTATCTACAATATACAGGGTGGTTATTAAATAACGTGAGGTGTTCAGAGCCCTCTGGCGAGTGAAATATTAGGCGAAATATTGCCAAATTTCATGGGCATAGACAATAGACAATGGGATTTCGATTTCTAAAATAATAATAATAATAAAAAATAGTACAAAAATCGCCACCTGGGGAAATTTTGGCGTTGAAAAGGTGTATTACTGTGACTATTGAAGGATTAAATGCTAACTGATAAAATACGCATCAATTTTTTTCACAAAATATGACTTTTACCAACAAATGAGCTTCAATATGACCAACATTGAGATTTTCCTGGTACTGTATACAAGGCGCAATATTTTCCACACCTCTGAGGGGGGGATTCATTTCGCCTACCTGTAACAATTTTCTAATTTTGAAAGTTGAGATATCGGGAACATGTCGCAGATACACAACACCGTTACGAAATCCCCATGGTTATAAATCACAAGTTGAAAGATTGGGCGACCATGGTCTCCATACCGTAGGGAATGCATGACTAATAAAGCTGCTATTAAAGAAATGTTGCCTCCATACATTCAGTACCTAAACATGGGGTGGTGCACCATCTTACATGAATATTATTCAGAAACAAATCTTTGCTGCCGCGCCGAAATTTCTTCCTGACGACTTTTGGTAACATTCTTCTCTTGTTACAACTTGAAATTTCTTGTTGGTTTTATTGAACCTCATTTGTAAGCAACAATTAGTTATAGCAAAAAACTTGATGTATGCTGCATTTTTTGGCATTTAGTTCTTCAGTATTAGTAAGTAATACACTTATGCAGCGCCAAAATTCCCCCTGTTTGTAATTTTTGGTACTATTATCTTTCATTGTAGAAATCGAAATTCCATCGTCTGCTATGTACGCTCATGAAATTTGGCAATGTTTCGTCCAATACTTCGCTCGCTAGAGGGCTCTGAACACCTCACATTATTTTATAACTACCCTTTTTATCTTTGTTAAATACTAAGCGCACAACTTTGTTTCAAAGTTTGGCTAAAATCACTAATCAAGCGCGTCAAGCCTGAACGTAACTTTCCCACTCCCACCGGCCCTCCCCGAGATCCCCTGGAATAGAACGCTGTAACACTAAAACCAGTGGTTGGAAAAACTACATTTTTTTTGTAGCGAACTACAACTACAACTACTTTAGCACAAATGTAGTTAACTACAACTACAACTACTTTTTTCAAAATGTAGCAACTACAAACTACTTTTAAAATGTAGTCGCTACTTCGCTACTTTTCAAAAAATAAATAAATAACATACACATAATACACACCATTTGCGGATTGAATTAAAAAAAAGGTTGAGATTGATATATTGGTTCATTTGAACATGGAATATTGCTATAAATTATCTATTCTTTTTTTTTTTTTACTGAAACGATTCGTCAATTCAAACATTGTATACCATTTGCAAATATTCCCTGCAAGAAAGGACTTAAAAGTGGAAGGAATTCAACTTTCAAATTTTTAATCCTTTCCTGACAGTAAATAGTATTTCATTCAAGAAGTGTAACTCGGCTACTTGAAATTGATATAAATCTAGCATAATTTGATTTAAATTTTACATAGACATACATATACATAAAATTTATTTAGATGATGAAAAGCATCATGTTTTAAACAAAAGAGAAGAACTTTAATTTTCATTATATGAGTTAATTTTGGAAGAACTTATATTTCGTAGGAATTAATTGCTTTTGAGCTTCAAGCTACGGTTCCGGACCTGGACACATCGCTTTTCTTATGCCCCTGACAAAATAAAATAAAGAATTTTTCAATTTTACCGAATAATCTCAAAAACTCAGAACATTTAATAATTGACTTTCAATATGTTAATATATGAACACCCAATCGTAAAAAAGAAAAAAAAAGAAATAAGAAAAATACCCCAAACGGTTCTACTAATTATCCGAAACATGTAACGTAACTAAAAACTTACTTTACTTCAATGTGCATTTTTAAGCAACAGTGGACTCGGGTTACAACGCAATTCGACTAACACGAAATGTCTATATAGCGAGTTTTACTCGAGAAACGAATTTCGCAGCTGACGCGAATTCCTCACCCGCTATACGAAAATTTTTGGAGCAGAAGCGCAAGGGTTATATCACCCTCTTTCTTTGGTACTAAATATTAGTTTCGTGAATGGAATTTCCCTTTGGCATCACTGAAAGCCAAAATTCCCCGCACCGTAGAGTCGAAACATCAGATTGTTAACGTACAAATCGCCGCTCCGCATTTTTTTCGAAATATTAAGTTGATGAAACATAATTTCACATAAGCGGGTTGTTTATCTAAAGTTAGAAATGTATCCCTCGCGTAAGTGAGGGTTCGACTGCACGTGCAAATGGCATTGATACCGAAAGCTTTTTGCTTAACGGGCAAAGTTTGCATGAAACGGAATAAATTCGTTTTTTTCTTTCTAAGCCATGCTCTACTCAAGGCCAGGGCTGCGGAGTCGGAAGGAAAATAGCCGACTCCGACCCCGACTCCGACTCCGGGGTTTCGAAACACCCGACTCCGACTCCAACTCCGACTCCGACTCCGGCTTTTTTATTTATTTATTTTTCAATTCAACCCCTATCCCCCTCATGAGAAGGGAGGAAAACCTCTATACAGAGATTGAAATATTAATTTGTTTCTTATGAAATTTAAGCGCTGTATTTTTTTTGTAAAATTAAGAAGCATACAACGTCAGAAATTGAATTTGAAAATCAAATTTTTCCAATAATTACGATTTTAAAATTGAAATCACATAATCATCCTATTGTTAAAAAAAATTGAAAAGGTTTAACTTGCTCCCCATTAATGTTTAACGAATAGATGTTGATCAAATCGTGTGATTTTCAAAAACGCTTTTTTTGCTAAGTCAAAAAATTTTTCTAGAGCAAGGGCGGTCCGCTCCGGCCGAGATCTATCTGGTGGGTGACACCTCAAGTATATTTCAGAGTTTATAAAAACAATACACATACTTTTATTCTGAAAAAAAAAATCCCCAATAAATTTGAAATTATATTTCATCTATAAAATTTCAACGAAAATAAGGCACTATACTTGTATTGAGGGAAAATATGGGATACATGTACGCTTGGAGAAAATTTTACAGAAAATGCGGCAATATACAGCTTTGTACAAATAGCTTTTCTTTTTCCTATAATTATTCCCTCAATTTTTAATTTTAATTTTACTGGCTGCTTTAGAATTAATCTTGAAATGAAGATTTTAAGATTAACTGCAATTATTTGAGTGTTGTAACCAAGATATTTGTTCTATTTCATACTTTTGTTGAGAATCAAGCTTGTAGATGTTGTCCTTAAATTGAAAAGACAGATATATTTTATCATGTCTTTTAGATTTGCGCCTTTGCACGCCAACACTAAGTTGAATTACAGAACACCGTAAGATACCTCTCGAACTACGGGCTCCAACTTGCTCAAAGGGGTACATTCCTTTTACAATTTTATAACTGAGGTCGAAGTAAAAAAAATTTTATTATTGTTGTTTTAAAGTGATTTTAAAATTTTTTATTATTGTTGTTTTAAAGTGATTAAAAAAATATAAAATGTTAGGTAAGAAAACCGTGCTCACAGTTGCTATTATTTCAAGAATGTTGAAAAACAAGCAAACTAGGGAACAGCGTAGGTAGCTATTACAGAAAATTCGATGAACAATCAAGCCAGCTGGTTATTAATGACAGTTGTTTTCTTATTAGTAGGCATTTATACATGTAATCGAATCAACTGGAAGTCAGTTTTTCAAAAAATGCCAGGAGAGTCAGCGAAAATTAAAGAAAAAAAAGTAGACCGGAGTCGGAGTCGGCATATTTTCTACCGACTCCGACTCCAACTCCTTTACGCCAAAATCAGTCCGACTCCGACTCTTCGACTCCGACTCCGACTCCGACTCCACAGCCCTGCTCAAGGCGAATATTGGGAAAATGTTAAAGTTTCTATGCCAAACAAACTAATGGCGTCAAACAGATACAACGTATGGCGTCAAACAGATACTACGTATGGCGTCAAAATAATATATCAGAGCTCAGCTCATATTTTTCAGTGTTACGAATCTCATTGGTGCAAGTTTTGCTCGCGTAATACTTGCACCAGTCAGATTCGCTTGAAAACGCGTTTTTTTTTTTTTTTTACTTTATTCAAAAGTAGTTTCCAGAAATCGCTACAAACTACTTTTTTGTAGCGAACTACTCGCTACTCTACTTTTTTTAAAAAGTATTGCGCTACACTACAAACTACTAAAAAATGTAGCTACTACAGTAGCGTCGCTACTTGTAGCGCGCTACTTCCAACCACTGACAGTAAATCAGTTTTTTACTTCAAAAAATTTAAATATTTCATCTAATTTGGCCGTAACGGCTAAAGCTCATTTAGTAGAAGGGGGAAAACTTAGTATAGTCATGCCAGACCCATATGGTATAGATTAAAGCAATTTCCAGCTTTTTACCAATTACTTCCGTATTTGACCTTTTTTCACTCCTTAACCACTAGCCTATCCTTCGTTTTCCCTCTTTCGTTTTTACCCTGTTTTTCACTGGAATTGGGAAGACTTATAAGGAAGGATTGAACTTATTCCAAAAAAAGAAGAAACTAATGTAACATAACTCAGCGAAATTAAGGTATTTAGCAACGATTCTAAGGCCATAAACATATTTCTCAAACTGTTATCTAGTCCAACGCGTATCATTTTTTTTTGTCCAGCGGACAAGTGGAAAAAATCTAGCGAAACGGTGTTTATCTCTTCTTTTTCTATTTTTTTTCAACAAATATTAAGAGGTGTTTAAAAATTACTAAATACATAAATAGATATTTAAAAAATATTAAATAAGTTAATAGGCATTAAAAAATTACTAAATAAGTTAATAGTAACATTTTTACCATCATTTACTGACTACACTATTTAAATGTAAAGACAAGCAACTACAAGAATTATAATTTTTTGGCAATTAAGCATCTTTATTTAAATAAAAAATATTAGAAAATTAAAAGCATCCAACATCCAGCCCCTGGGCCATAGGTGCCCATCCCCCCCCCCTAAGTTCAATGGCGCAAATCTCCCATTCCCAAATTTTTCTCATTCCCTTTTATATTTCTCTTTCTTTATTTTATTAATTTTTTAAAAACATTTTTTCTTTAATATATTTTTTTAAATGTTTTTATTTATTTATTTTTAATTATTATTATTTTATTTGAAAAGTTCTGTGCTACGCAAATGACACACACACAAACTAAATAAATAAATAAAATATAATATAAAAAAATAAAATAAAATATAAAAAAAAAATTAAAATATAAAAAAATAAATTAAAATAAATAAATTAAAAATTAATCAATAAATAAATTTAAACAAATAAAGTAAAAAAAAATTAAAAATCCCCCCCCCCCCCCAAAATTTTGGTGGCGCAACTTGCGCGATAATCCCCCTTGTGGGCACCCCTGCCCTGGGCATTTGAATTTTGACGTCTTGAATTCAAGTTATGTTTTTCGTATATACAAAAAATTCAGTATTTGAATACAATGTGTAAAAATATATTTACATGATATTTGACATTTATCCATCTTGTATATATAATTGTCAAACACTGAAGGCATGCTAGATGGAAAGATGTCGACGGTTAATATTGAACGGATGCATCATATAAACGTTAATGACGGTTTAGGGGGAGGTCACGACTCTCACAACCCCCCCCCCCCCTTGTATCCGCCCCTGTACACCTATACAATAAAACCTGAAGTTTATTTAAAATTTGAAAGCAAATTTTCGTCAATTTTAGGTGTCTGCGAAACGTTTTCCTCTTCTCCTTCTCTTTTATTTTTGACTACGTCCTTAGTCAAAATATTTTTACCGTTTCTATAGTCTACTAATAGGGTTAATTGTCTAGAAATTAACCAGAAATTATTAGGAACATCCACAATAAAAACGGTCACTAACAAAAACAAAATAGCAATTTTATGCCAAAAGTATTTTGAGTAACATCATTATTAATTTTCCAAAACAAAACTGTTATTTGAATTTTAAAGTTCCATGAGATTTCTATTCAAGTCAAAAAAGGTTTAGGTGTCAACAGTATTTGCTAAAATGAAACTGATTTTTTACTTTAAAGCTGCCTATAAGTTCAAATACACGCCAGTGATTTATTTAATGCCAACCACATTTTCTGAAATAAAATTGTATTTAACACTTTTTTTTTTAAATTTTGGTTCACATCGGTGGTTGGGAAAACTACTTTTTTTGTAGCAAACTACAACTGCTTTTTTTTTTTTTTAAATGTAGCGACTACAAACTACTTTTGAAAGGTGATCGATACTTCGCTAATTTTTAAAAATAAATAAACAAAAAGCATACTCACACCGTTTGCGGATTGAACGAAAAAATTTGAAAAGTTGCTCAGATTAATAAATTAGCTCATTTGAACATGGAATATTACTAAGAAAATTATCTATTATTTCTTTGTTTCCTTCTTTAAAACCATTTTTACAAATATTCGCTGCAAAAAAAAAAAAAAAAAAGATTTAAAAGTTAAAAGAATCAAATTTTTACAATTTGGCTGCTTGAAAAATGTAAATAGAAGCAGTCATAGTTTGATTTAAATTCTACATCGACATATGTACACATAAAATTGGTTAGATGAGAACAACAGCTTTTACACAGAAGAGAAAAACTTTAATTTTCTATGCAGGAATAAATTTTATAAGAACTTATATTTTGTAGGATGTAATTAATAGGACCTGGACATTATCCCCTTTCTTACGCCACTGATAAAATGTTTTTTTTTTTTTTTTACTTAACTTAAAAGTAGTTTTCAGAAATCGCTACAAACTGCTATTTTTTTTTGTATTGAACTACTCGCTACTCCACTTTTTTTAAGAAGTAGTGCGCTACACTACAAAGTACTAAAAAATGCAGCTACTACAGTAGCGTCACCGCTGGTTCACATCAACTAGTGTTTGATTCTTTGTATGAATGAGACAAAATAAATCGATTTGCTTAAGATTGCACTTAAATGTTTTTTCTCAGCAACGGCTGACTGGTGCTGCAGTGAAAATTATCTACTTTAACGGTATTGTTGACTTTTTTTTTTTTTTTTTTTTTTTGCCGCCAACTGTTGTGTTTTGCAAGGTGATAAACCATATAAATAAAATAAATCAATAAATCTTGGCGCTGTGTCTGCTGCTCGATGCCCGTTCAGGTGTTCAAACAGTCTTGAGCCAGAATTTGAGTTTGGCGAATTAAACATAAAAAACTGGTGACGATGCCTGCGTAAAAGTTTGCTATACAAATCTTTCCCCACAACTGTATAACTGACATAAATTATAATCAAGTGGTGATGTGCACCATGCGTTATTATCACTTTGGTATGAAGTAACGAATCAACAAGGAGAGTGTTTATCACATAGGTGAGCACTAACGGTTTAGCAAAGTAGAGTGTTTAAGGCAGCGGTTCCCAAACTTTTTAGTTTGCGGAACCCTTAGTAATTTTCTTTTACCTTCAGGAACCTCAGTTTTATTAATGACTTAAAGATAAAATGTTAACAATTTCGGAGAGAAATTATTAAGATGAAAAATGATTATAATTAGATTGCTTTCTTCTGCAGAGAAAAAACTATTGATTACGTGAAAATTTTCGCATTTTGACAGATTAACACGTTTTAAGGTGCGCTGAACCTATCTTAACCATTTTTGGAAACTATCTGTTCATCTGCTCCTGTTTAGCATGTCTTTGACCTACTTAAGGACGATCTAACTCAAAACGTAATGCATGGAATTGAGAGAATCTAGGTATACATGTGCACGTTCATGCCGCATGAGTTGGTGTTGATTAGTTTTGGCATTAATCAATTCAGAGGTTTACCTAATCGAACGATTTTCACTTTAAGAGTAAATGCTGTCTGTGACAATGTCACAAGGATGCGCATAAAAATTGCTGCACACATGTACCTCTATGGGAAAAGTGGGGACATTCGACGAAAAAGTCAACCCTTTGTCCCGCACGTGACGGTTTATATATTTAATGACAAGAAGTTCCGTCTAGAACTAGACGAGCCTACTTTCCCGTATACCCATACTACTTTCTAGTACCTGATCAATATTCTCAAAAATAGCTAAAATCGCAAATTTTTTCAAACATATTTTTTTAAATATTTTAAGCTGATTTCTAGGAATAAAATATTCCTTACTTTTCTTCAAAAAAAACGAACAAATAAAATAGCAGCACCTTTTAAACAAAGCAGCTAATACACTTCTTTCCATTAAAAAAATTTTTTAAGAGCTTTCAAAACGAAAAAATAATAATAATAAGTTCATTAAAATAAATACATCATATAAAAAAAAAATCGTTTATTTTTCCCCTGTTGCCAAAAATAATTTTTTTAAACGAATTAATGCACTTACCAAAATAAAAAAAACAATAAACTGTCAACTTAAAGAAATAATTTTCATTGTCAAAAAAAAAAAAAAAAATCGTCTGCGCATAATTTTCGAGTTTATTCACCGAAAACTAAATACCTAAATTAAAACTTTAGCGTGAAAATAAAAACAAATCATATCAACAATAATTATTTCACAGTTAAAACCACAGCAGCGGAGTCGGAGTCAATCTCATTTTGGGATAAAAGAGTCGGAGTCGAATATCCAAGAATCGGAGTCAGTCATTTGTCCTCCGTGTATAAATGTTTGCCAAAGCTACGAAGTCAGAGTCGAAGTCGGGGAGTCGGAGTCCGATTAATTGTCGGGAACAGGAGTCAGAGTCGGTGTCAGGTGCCCCTAAATTCTCGGAGTCGGAGTCGGGAGTAGGTCGTCAAGAGCTATTTCCAACAAAGTTTGTTTGAAGTAAATCCGCCTTTAAGTTCGGAATCTATATTGACTTTCAGTTTCCCCTTAGGCGCTAATGTTAAGAGATTTGAACTGTTCAAAATTGAACGAAAACTTGTTCAAATCAAAAAGATATTTTCGATACATGTTTTTTATCAAAAGTTTTTCCCTACAAAGTTTGTTTGAAGCCACTTCGCTTCTAAGTTCAAGATTTATTTTTGATTTGAATTTCCCCGTAGGCGCTAATGTTAAATTTTTTTTGAACTGTTCAAAATTGAGTGAAAAATCGTTCAAATCAAAAAATGAATTATGGGAATGAGATGTCCTCGCTAAGATCTTTCTAACAAAAAAAAAAAAAAAAAAGAAAAAAAAAATGTTCGAATCGGACTCTTCATTTAAAAGTTATTAGGGGGGACAGACAGACGGACCGACAGACAGACCGACAGACATTTTTCCCCATCTCAATACCCTACTTTCTAATTTTAGATGAGTTAATTTATCAATGTAAACCTTTTTCCGTTCAATCCTCTGAGGGGCTATTCATTAATTACGTAAGGATAATTTTGGCAGTTTTTGACCCCCTCCTCCATGTAAGGGTACGTAAGATTTCTCAACCCCCCCCCCTATTCTTACGTAAGATTCCATTTCGTTTCCCAAAGTAATAAAATAACGAATCTTACATCACTGGAATCGAATAAATTCACTATTATTAAATTAAAAACATTTTTTTTTTTTTTTTTGTAAAGAAATATTTACTAAAAAGCTGGAATTTAAAACTGAATGTTTCTTCAACTTTTTTTTTTCTTTTTGTATATTATGCGATAGTAATCAAAAATAAAACTTGTCATACAAAGTGCTATTCTTTTATTATATTTTACACTATTCATTCTTTGAAAAACAAATAAAGAACAGCTCATCCTAATATGTTTTTTACCTTCCAGACGCAAATGAAATATGAACCCTGCCAAATCACTTAACCACGCGATTTCTTATGTAAAATATCGACTTAGAAAATATTACGTAAGAATGAATTTGGATCGCCCCCATCCCAAAAGTAAGGGTATGTAGAGGTAGCCGTTTACGGTGTGTGTGTGTATTAAAGTGTCCCCCCCTCCCCCCCCCAAAAAAAACGAAAGTTGATTTTTCAAGTCGCACACTTTCTTATTTATTTTTCTTTTTAAGTGAAAACAGTTCTAAATAAATTAAATTGATTTGAATTCTGACATTTTGAATTCCAATTATGTATTTCGCAATCACGAGTTGCGACAGGGCCCTACTCTTTGGAGTTATTGTTTCTAAAAACGGTTCCTGTCCCCCTAAGCTTGCCCCTCCTCCAGGAAGGTTACGTGTGTATAGTTGTGTGTGTGTGTGTGCGTAGGCGCGCGTGCATGCATGTGTAGGATTGTGTGTGTGTGGAGACCTGTGTGTATGCACGTAGGCGTGTGTGTATATGTGAGTGTGTATGTGTGTGAGCATATGTGTGTACAAGACATAGACGCCTCCGACCAGGAAAAGAGGATTCCGACGCTCCTGCAGAGGCTGATGGACAATGGTGCTGCAGAGGCCCCTGGTCCAAGCTGGAAAAGGAACCACAACGCCAAGGACGGTCAATTGAGAACAATAAGCAATCGTGATTGCTCAAAAAAGTTTCATATAATTTGAATAACGGCAACCAGTGCAGACTTTCGTCTGAAAGTATGAAGTAGTGAACCAGCACACATGCAATGCTATGCCAAATTAAAAAAAAAAGTTTTTTTTTAGAAACTCTAAATTTCTGTTAATAAAGTCTTACCCCTATACCCTACAAAAACATTTATTCAAATTAAAAAAAAAACCATTTAGGTGTCTCATACTTATCCTGAATATTATAATTTTCTTTAAAAAATTGATCTTTTTTTTCGTTGCATATTTTTAAAAATTCAAGGTAAATTTTACGAAATTATCACGCTAAAAATATGAATGCTAAAGTAGGTTATTAGCGTTAAATAGAAATTTTTGCGCTAATGTTAAGTTTTTTTGAACTGTTCAAAATTGAACGAAAAATTGTTCAAATCAAAAAATGAATTATGGGAATGAGATGTCCTCGCCGAGATCTTTCTAAAAAAAAAAATTTGTTCGAATCGGACTATTCATTCAAAAGTTATTAGGGGGGGGGGGGGGGACAGACAGACAGACCGACAGACAGACAGACCGACAGACATTTTCCCCCATCTCAATACCCTACTTTCCAATTTTTAATTTTTCAATATTTATCTAACTATTTTATTTATTTTTGACTTTTTTTTGTTTTTCGGGATATTTTTAAGATGTATTCAGCCTTCTTTCATGCCTTTTTCTTCTTTCTCTGATTTTTACTGGGAAAGTAGGCTAAAAAAGTGATACTTTTAAAGGATAATGACGAACTTTTTTTCTTAAGAATTCACACATAATTTGTAATTTGTTAAGCAAAAAAAACTTGCTTATTAGTATTTAAAGTATTATCTTTAATGAAACATATGAGGCGTCACGTGCGGGACAAAGTGAGTTTCCCATGGAATGGTACAGTACAGAAAAGAGGTGGCACAGCAGTATGATTTTCTCGTCAAGCAATACTATTTGCATACTCTTCATATTAATGAAAAAAATTGCATTAATATGAAGAATGAATTTATTCATTGCGAAAGTGCTATAAATTGTTGCTTTATGCCAGTAGGTTGCTTACGCACAGCAGGAGCGGAATCTAAGAACTAAATTAGCTTTTTGGGTACGCATAGGCTGGAAAACTAGTTTTTCATTGATAAGTTGTTACGGGCAAAAGAAATTTTGAGATACAACTTTGTTACCCAATGACGGGTGTTCGTTCTCAACACCAAATCAAAATTTATTGAGTGAATCTGAATCTGAAAATTAGTTTCAAGCAGATGAAATCTGAAGTGCAATTATGAGTCATTCCCGTGCGTGGGCAGTGTCATAGTTTTCTCAAACGAACAGTAATGCGGTTTAAATATTATGAAATAGTTGCACTGCGTTTTTTCTTCATAGAGATTGTTTCTGGCGGAAATTCCCTTTGGGAAATCAAAACAATCTCTTCAGGGGCGGATACAGACATAACTTTTGGAGAGGGCCTGGAAATTGAATAGCAGCCCCCCCCCCCCGCATACAATGTTTCATACCTAAGTTTTCAAGACTTTATTTTTTAATAGTTTTTTTTAGGGTCACTTAAGGCACATCACTATTTTTAGCTACATAAATATTGTGCACTAATATATTTTGAACGTGGACGTAAAACAACAAGTTCAACATTTCAAGCCAATTAAATACTAATCCCAATATAATTTCACCGAGATGCTATAAAACGAACGGTTTTAATTAGGAACATTGTGATGATGTAACACGAGGGCAAGGTTATTAAATAAATCCATATTCAATTTTAAGTTGAGCTTTTATAAATTAATTTATATTTTAAATATGACGTATAAAATGTAATTAAGAAAGCTGCAGCTTCATAACACATAAGTTTTATTGAAGAATTCAGAAACTATTTCTTTACAAATTTCAAAGCAGTTACTTATTTGTTTGTAAAGCCATGATGCACGAGGTGACATTTTGATACTGCATGCCGTTTCCACTAATATCATGGTTTTGCAAAGAAACTACCACGTGAATGTGATTTCTTTCATTTTGCATTTTTTATAAGCTGAAAAAGAAATCTTTAGCTTCTGGATCGAAATGACTCTTTTAGACACGTCTACACATTTTTTTTTAATGTTAATTATTGATTCCAAAGATTTAACGGACGAATCGCGATATTACGTTCACTTGAATTCGAAACCAGTGAGTTTAATGTAGTTTTATGCTCTGGACTGTTGACTCCAGTATTACTTCTTTAGCAAACAAAATGCTTTAAATCAAAATATGCTGTGTGTTTTGTGTTCTATTTAAATAACTAAAAAAAAAAAAATCTATGTTTTAGAGAACCAATTAAAACAAAAATAAAATAATTAAATTAATTATCCTTTGGGGGACCCCCCCCCCCGCTCCAAATCCGCTACTGATTCTCTTCTGTTCGAAACTGTTCTTTTCAGGAAGGGAACACAAAAATTCAGTTTTGTTTTAAACGCTATTATTTTCTCTCTCACAACAAATGTGGTTACTGTTTTCCTTCGAGTGAAAACTTGCCACTTCGTTCAGTTCACCAAAAATCTCGAAAAAATATTTATCAACCGTCGTTCCTCATGTAAAACGTTGAAAACAGCTGAAATTATTGATCCCTTTTTACTCCAGCTGAAAAATTCTCAATTTATCTGGAAGTTCATGCAACCTTTTAAAAACTTTTGTTTTGGATAGCCAGCACATTTCATACGGAAAAGTAGTGATTTGTGATGCCTACCCATGTCTTCATAAATCTTTCTAAATACATAGACTTGACTGGGTAAACGAGATTTTACAAAATAAACTAATTGTGAAGCTTCATCAAGAATTTTTTTGAGTCAGATGGTAGTTACTTGATTATGCTGGCATGGCAGTGCAAAACCCTGTGACGACTGCTACTATAATCTGGAGCGGCATTTTAGATCCTTGATGTTGATTATTTCATTTTTCTTGAAACAAATCAGCAACCCTGGCAGAAACTAGCAGCGCATAAAAAGAAACAGTTTGGGAAACATGCTTAGTAGAATACTTGGCAAGTTTTTTCTTACTTAGAGTTTCGTTAGGATGTCTTTTTTGAGGCATGTTGTAATTGTTATCGTGTTGATTGCGGATAAATTTGGTGTTTCGAACTTAGAAATCTACTAGCAGTTAGAAAACAGAAAGGTTTTTTATAGTAAAAACGTTGCGCATATTATCAAAAAATAAAAAAAATATTTACACGGCGTATATTTTTAAATATTTAGTACTTTTTAAGTATTGTTAGAAAATATGAATTTTAAACTTCATTTTAATTTGTAAAAAATCAATTATTTCATTTTTTCCAATTTTCAGAAAAAAAACCATATATCCCCTCCCCCCCCCCCCCCACGGCTTCAAGATTTCCGGAAATTTTGCCTCTGAATATGAATAAGGGAACTCTGCCTCTAGGTACGTTTTTAAAGCTTTGCTGTCTTCCCTGTGCACTGAGCAACTTGTGACGCTCAACAATGAAAAATAATGCACGCAGCTCGCATCAGAGCCCATTTAATGTACCTGGACTTTGTTAAATATTAAGCAAACACATTTCGTACAAAATAGGTCGCCTTTAGCTTCAATAGATTAAATGCACTGGCGAAACAATCTCTCTCCTGCTGGCATAGGCCGTGGTGACAAGCGTCCAGAGCCGGCCGACCTTGAACGACGTCACGATTATGTCCACATCGGCCCCCCTCTCTGTCCTTATATTATTATCTGCGTGATCATAATCTTTGCTTGGATATCATTCACAGCCAGGAAATCCTTTGCGAATGCTGGGCATTGCGCATGCCCGACTGTTCAATTTGCTGTGGTTAAGTAGGATCACAAACTCCACCCAGCGCAATCATCGGGGCTTCTTGCTGTTTTTATGTTTTACTTTTATCTTTCTTTCATTTGCTCATTTCGCAAGGTTTTGATTCAATTAATTGTTTGACAGGTTTCATTTTTTATCCGCGTCCCTTCATGGGCTGTTTATTTTTTGTTTTTCTCTATTCAAAGCCGTGTTATCAATTATTCTACTCGCGTGCCATTAGTGTGACCAACTCTCCTACATTTCCCCTGCGTTTATCCAATTTGAACCAAACTATTTAGGTCCCTATCATGTTTCCTCGCTATGAAAAAAAAATTATGATTTGCCTATGACCGTTCGGATAAAAAACCTGACTTTGAAATAGAAGATAGAGTGTCTATCCAACCTTTAAACGTTATGTCATTGCTAGTTGTAAAAGTCAGACATTGGTTCGAACATGTAAAAAGTAAGTATGGGAAAAAAATATTAGCTGTCACTAGAGAAGTGGTGGTATGGGGCCAATCATTAATTACGTAAGGATAATTTTGGCAATTTTTGACCCCTTCCCCCCTGTAAGGGTACGTAAGATTTTTCAAACCCCTCCCCCTATTCTTACGTAAGATTCCATTTCGTTTTTCAAAATAATGAAACAACGAATCTTACATCACTGAAATCGGAATTAAACTCACTATTATTAAATTAAATCTTTTTGTCTAAAGAAATATTTACTAAAAATTTGGAATTTAGACTGAATGTTTTCTCGACATTATTTTGTACATGTTGCGATACTAAATAAAAATAAAACATGCCATACATAGTGCGATTCTTTAATTGTACTTTACATTATTCATTCTTTGTAAAACAAATAAAAAGCAACTCATCCTAATACGT
This sequence comes from Uloborus diversus, assembly GCF_026930045.1. Taxonomy (NCBI): domain Eukaryota; kingdom Metazoa; phylum Arthropoda; class Arachnida; order Araneae; family Uloboridae; genus Uloborus; species Uloborus diversus. Next base: position 116,648,832 of record NC_072737.1, on the reverse strand, counting down.
TTTTACCTTCCAGATGCAAATGAAATATAATCAATGTCAACTTGACCGCGCGATTTCAAATGTAAAATATCGACTTAGAAAATATGACAAAAGAATGGGTTTGAGCCCCCCTCCCCTCAAAGTTAGGGTATGTAGAGATTTTTACAACTCCCCTCCCCTTCGGGACCCTTACGTAATTAATGAACATCCCCTACATTCATACACTGCATAAGAATTGAACTTAAGTATCCAAACGTTTTGTAAGGTTTACATAAATGGCCTTGTATGTATGTGTACGTTCTTTACGGTACTGTTTCAGTTGGATTTATAGAAACAGTAAAACATAATTAGAAAGGTTTTTACTTTAATGTGCGAAATTTTGTAGAGTACACAAGACAGGGCAGCAGAGAGCCAAGGCGGGCCCCTTGTCAGTTATGTCGCCGGGCCAATCCAAAAAAAAAGAAGAAAAAAACGAAAAAAAGGGGGGAAGAAGGAGAAAAGGGAGAACAAAAAGGGGGGGGGGGAGATAAAAAAAATCAAAACTGCTTACTAGAAAACAATTAACTCTATTTTAAGTGCCACCAAGTAAATTTTTCTTAATCTTTACTTTTTCTCTCATTCGGAGTCCCCCCCCCCCCTTTTTTAATTTTTTTTTCTTCCCTTGTTTTTATGTTTTATTATTTTTTTATTTTCCCCCCTTTTCGTCAGTGTCGCTGCCCCACTTGGGCACGGGCCCCTAGTTTCCGACAAGACTGAAATGGTCTCTCGTCGACCCTGATACGACAGATATAATGTTGGGTCACACACCCCACTTCACCATTTTGTTTCAAAAAATCACCTTGCACCTGTTTCGGGCTAAGATAGCAAAATAAAGTCACCGATTTTAAAACGCAAAAATTGCGAACTTGAAGCTCACGTTTCTCCAAAAATTAAATTTCAACTCGTATTTTTCTGAAAGACATGGACAAAAAGAGTTAATTCATAGAATTCAGTGTTTTCCGTGCTGAAATAATCATTCTACTTTTAAATGTCATCTCCTAAATCTGTTACAAAAATGAAGTCACAGAATGTAAAGCACACAATTACAAACTTTCAACAACTCTCCGAAAACTGAATTTCAGGCTGTACTTTTATGAAAGACAATTACAAATTAAACTAATTCTGAAAATTCGTGTTTTCTGTATTGAAATATGAAATCCACTTATAAGCAGGGTTGCCAAACGTCTCGAATTTTAAGGGACAATCCCGTATTTTGAGATATTGTCCTGTGTCCTGGAGAACTTCAATACGGGACGGCAAAATCCCGTATTCTTGCCGAGAGTAATTGTTACTGTTGTGGAAACATTCGGACGAGTACAAATGCAATATTCTGTGTTTTTATATCGTGCTGTCTTTTATAGGCGTTAGGATCTATTTTTACTGGAAGGCTGCAACGTGCCTATCGCTTTTATCGAACGTCAGCTGAATCTCAGAACATTGAGGAAAACAATATTCTTACATTTGACCATTTATCAAATTAACTAATTAATAGAAAGTGCAACAGAAGAACTATTGCTTGTTGCTATATGTTCAAAACGGCTACGCAACTATTAGTTTTATGACCTTTTTTTTATTTAAAGAACTGTTAATCTAATCACCACGATTTTGTATCAACTTACATCTCTGCAATTTCTTGCTTTTCTTTCTTTTGCACGTGTTCATATATATTACTCATAAGGGATCCGGAGCGTCCCGGCCCCCTACCGCTGTCAGTGTTACCATTACCACCCCTACTATTGCCATTAGTAGCATGTCCCATACTCGCAAATTTTAAATTTGGCAACCCAGGTTACAATTGCAATCTCCAAAGTTCAGCTTTCAGTGATTTCTTTATCAGTTACAAAAGTAAATAAAGTCACAGATTTTAAAGCACCAAGTTGCCAACTTGAAGCTCGCAACTTTTCAAAACTAAATTTCAGGCTGTAGTTTACTGAAAGACATGGACAAATTTGAGTAATTCAGAACATTCGTGTTTTCCGTATTGAAATATTCATTCCACTTTTAAGTGTAATCTCCGAAAATCAGATTTGAATGATTTCTTTATTTGTTACAAAAATAAAGTCACCGATTTTAAAGCACTAAATTGCGAACTTGAAGCTCCTAGCTCCCCAAAAACTAAGCCTCAGAATTATTTTTCTGAAATGCATGGACAAATGAAACTTATTCAGAGCAGCCGTTGTTTTCCGTATTAAAATATTCATTCCACTTTTAAATGCAATCTCCAAAATTTCGGGCTGTATTTTACTGAAAGACATTGGACAAATTAAAGCGATTCAGAACATTCGTGTTTTCCCTTTTTAACTATTCATTCCACTTTTAAGTGTCCGAATTTCTCTCCGAAGAATCTCCGAAATTCAGCTCTGAGTGATTTCTCTTCTGTTTCGAAAATAAATAAAGTTCCTTATTTTAAAGCACAGAATAGCAAACTGGAAGTTCACAGCTCTCCGAAAACTGAATTTCAGGTTGTATTTCTTTGAATGCCATGGACAAATGAAACTAATTCAGAGCATTCGTGTTTTCCATATTGAGGCATTCATTACACTTCACAAGTGTAATGAATGCCTCAAGCGTAATGAATGTCCGAAATTCAGTTTTGAGTTTTTTCTTTATCAGTTACAAAATTAAATAAAGTCACCGATTTTAAAACACTAAGTTGCCAACTTGAAGCTCACAGCTCTTCAGAAATTGAATTTCAAGCTGTATTTTTCTGAAAGACATGGTCAAATTTGAGTAATTCAAAGCGTTCGTGTTTTCTTTACTGAAATATTCATTCCACTTTTTTGTGTAATCTTCGAAATTCAGCTTTGCGTGATTTCTTTTATCTGTTGCAATAAACGCAATTTCGCGCCCGTAAACTTTAACCCTAGCAGTGTCCTGCTTCGCTCTAAAGAACCAGTTTCATTAGGTATGACCTCCACATTTATCAAAAAAGTTTTTCTTTCTTTCTTTTTTTGTTACTGCTCTCTTAAATGAAGTTAGGGAGTTTAGTGCGGAGTATTGTGTCCACAACAAAGAAAAGCTGGAAAATAATAGAACGAAAGACGCTTACATATTATTGTACCTTGACGATAAAAGAATAGTTAATTTAAATTGACTTTTACCCCCGTTTTTGAGGTAACAGAATTTGTTTTGTCATATATTAAATATTTCTCCTGCTGCTTGTGAAAGTAATGTTTTTAAAAATATCATTATTATTATTTTTAAATATATATATATTTTTTTATTCTGATTTTTTTTGTGGCAACATTAAAGAGAATGTCTAGCCCATTTATGGCGATTTTTCTTGTGAACCCATGTAAGATTTTATTGGAATTATCAACACGAATACGTGTATTGTACCTGAAAATGAATGTCACCAGAAAAGCCGAAAAACATAATTAAAACAAATAATAGCCATAAAATTGTGTCAACTGTAAAATTGGAAATGTAAAGGGGAAATTCTTTCTACCGCCGCGTATCTTTTAACAGTTTTTCCCTGTTTTTTTTTTTTTTTTTGGCGTCTCCGTATGTGAACACTGATCAGTCAAATTGAATTTAAGGATGCTTCATTTCCCTGGCATGGGAAATTTAAAACCACTTCAAAAAAATGCGTGTATCCAGTTTTGAAATATTTATTCCACTTCGAAGTTTGATCTCCGAAATTCTGTTTTGCTTTTCATTCATTCTTGCTTCCTTTTTTTAAAGTCAGTTTTGCGTTTCTGAGGTATGTCAGAAAGTTTATTTTTGGCTGTAAGCATTCACAGACTTGCACCGCTTTATTAATCACATTTCTACAGCCCTATAGTGACTTGTTTCCATTGCTATTTATTCTTACTTAGTGAAATATATAATGTCTGTCACCTTATTATAAATCTAGTAAATGATTTTTATTATAATGATTAAGTTGGAATGTCTCAATAAATAATGGGCTATGGCTTTCCTGTTTTGGAGGGTAGAGAGTTTTTCTCTCTGTAAGATCATGAACTTTCATGACTAAGGACGACAAAAACTAGGAGCTTGAAATAAAAATACAACACTTTATCTATTTTGATAAAAGCTTTTGACCCCCCCCCCCTTCTTGCAAACGATATATTTCCGTAAATTTTCTCAATCAAAGAAATAAAAATAAATAAATAATGACAATAATAAAAGAGACGTTTGTAGTTCTTGCTATTTCTCGACCACAGTGAGTTCATATATATGCATTCTCCTCTCGGCCCGAGAAAATTTGAACTGATTGGTTTGACCATGGGGTGAAATAAAGTTTTTCTTCTTTTTCATCGTAAACTTAAAAATACACTTTTGAAGTTGGGGAATGTGGGGCAAAGTGAAAAGGTGAAATATTTTCTCTGCTTTTAGCGCAACCTATCAAATAATCTTTTAACCATGTAGAAACCCATTCTATTCCAGTCAAGATAAAACTACTTCTGAAAACCGAAGAAGATGATACTACAAGAAATTTTCAAAAATTGATACTCATATTTTAATAGTTTGTTGTAATTCAAATAAATAAATAAATTAAAAAAAATATATAAAAAAATCGTATAATTAAATGATAAAGTTCTTGTTATTAACATTTAAAATATTGAGAACAACTAATATTACAGTATTTATTTGCTCAATATTAAGATTATTTTATTGTAAATATTTTGTGCAATTAAGCAAATCCAAAAGGTAAAGTGGATGGAGGAAAGTGAAATAGTTCATTTCATTTACAAACTCAGTCTTTTATCAAATCATTTGCATATTCAGTTATTATTTAGTTCATTTACGTCCCTTCATTTCATAATTCCCTTATTTATTTATTCATTCATTCACTTATTTTATTATTCATTTACTATTTTACTCACTCATTTGTTAATTTTTTTGTTTGTTCTTACATTTCCTATTCATTTATTCATTTTTTTTTCGTTCATTCATTTATTTGCTAATTTATTTGATTAAAAATATCTTAAATGATCCAATAGAAATTTCTTCTTTGAAATAATATTTTATTTTCCACTTTGCCCCACAGGAAAAAAAAAGCTGAAAAACTTCCACTTTTTTTGGCAGTACAAAATTGCTGAAAAAAAAAGCACGCGTCATTGTGAAGTATAATGTTCTTTCTTTATATGAGGTAATTTTCTGAAAAAATTTCTGATTTGTTCATTTTGAAAAAAGTAAATGATACAAACTATTTCACTTTGCCCCACATTCCCCTACATAACCGCGTCAAAAAAAGGAGGCTAACCACCTTCACATTTTTTTTTTGCTCCAGGCTTTTATTCTGTTTAAAGAGTTGACGACGCTCAGAAGTGTAATACAAAAATTTAATAATAATAACAATCAGGATTACGAACGTATTCGTTCGATAAACTTTTATTTTGAAGAAAACGTTTCATAAAAAAAAAAAATATTTTTATACAAAACTTCATCATACAAAGTTTCCGATTCAATCTCGAAAGAAAGATGAGCGTTTCCATGCGTCCTTAATCTTCTTGAATTGAAATTTGTTTTCTTAGAATGGCAGCAAATGTAACTTTTTTCACTTATCTTTCTCTTTCTGGCATATCATTTATCAAACTATATATTAAGTACTTCTCTCTGAGCGGCTTTATTCTTCGGAAACGTCGAAACAGATAATATATTTGCTTTTTCTGTGGTGTTTTTCCTTGCTGGAATATGTATGGCTTCTTTCTTGGCAATGTTTCTAAGCTTTTAGACATCTCATTAATAGATGAACAGTTTTTTCCTCCCCAGTGGGAAAAAACGATTGAGCTAAGCTTTGTCCAGGGATATTTGTTTTGAAGATGTCGAGTGGAACGCTTAAAACTAATCACTGAAGCTGGAACTTGAGATTTGGTCTTGAACCTAATCTCATGAAAGATTAATGCGACCTTGGGATAATTAAGAAAGTATATGTACTGAGTATACTTGTGACTCTGTTTTTGGGTTTTTCAGGAAGACATTTTGCATCTAGAAGAAAATGAAATTGAACTCATTTGTAGGGATGAATACACGACCCCACCCCCTAACTTGCCGGCAACCTTATCCGTCCATCATTGTTGTTTGTGATCATAATTTAAGAATTGCATACAAGATAGATGGATGTAGAATATCATGCAAATATATTATTACACATTGTGTTTCAAATTCTTTATGAACAAAGTGTCAGTGTTTTTCCGTTGTCTTTTCAATTCATTAATTATTTATTCAAATATGTGCAATAATACTTCCTTTCATTTGCTTCTGAAACTAATTAAAAGCGTTAATGACCAACTATGCGCTTTATTCCTGGCTGGTTGGGTGCTTTTTATTGATACCCAAGCAGTTCCAGAAATTTTTGTAACCAAAACTCTATATTTTCTATCATGACTCCCCCCCCCTCCCCATAAAATGCAGGTCGGTATCCGCCCCTGTTCGTTCGTGCCTCGTGCATTACACGTGCTGATCTAAAATCTATTACAACTAGAAAGTCGCCCGTCAAGGTATGACACATGACGAGTGAAAATTGCTTCTACTCTTCTACATTTTAACAACGAAGCAGTTGCCTGTTTGGTGATATTTTGATAGTTAAAATGTTAAATTTAACTCCATAGGATCCCTAAACTCCCGTAGATAGCGTTAATAGTTGACCACTTTTTCGTTTCTACACTTTCCTAAAATGAGTCTTACCAGTAAAACAGTCAAGTGACTGGATCCAGTTCAGCCTCGTCAAAATAAAGCATTTAATTGCATGTCAAACAGTACCATAAAATATTATCAAATTATCATGCCGTGGCGTGATTTTCATTGTTGATGACGTCAGGAGCGTTACTCGATCATTCGCTATTGTAAGTATGAGAATAAGTGGTGTTTCGAACTTAAATTTTTGAGAGGGTGAAAATTCTCAATTTTCCGAATGCAACTCCGAGTTTTACTGAATGGTAAAACATAAGCACGCACATTACGCGCATTGCTTTTTCCAATGAAAAAACAAGGAAGGGGGGGGGGGGGTCATTAAAAATTCCTATATTGCAATACTATCTCCAGCTTTGCCGAATCGTCCGAGAAAATTTGCTGAATAAGGACGTTTTTGGGAGGTCACTGTGACCTTCCGTGACCTCTCATCGGGTCACTGATAATTATAATCCGCAAAATTTGAGTGATATTGTTAGCGTTGGGACTGTAGACCTTGCTGTTTTTATAATTCAGATTTTTTTTTTCAATTGGAGAAATAATAATCGAATGTAGAGGGAAAACATGCATGTGTGTGTGTGTGTGTGTAAAAATTATGAATGAAATGACCTACTTAAAGTGTTTGGTCTTCAAAACGATAGACATAGTGTGTAGTAGCATTTAATAATAATTCTTTAACACGATGTGAGATAGAGAGGAAATAAAAAATTTTGATCAAATAATGTACTCAAGTATCCAAAATCACTTGGTTGCAGGGAAATTTCCGGCAAAGCGGGGAAAGTTTTTAAAATTTGCTTCAAGTTTTATTATAGTGTTATGAAGACAAAACATTTTCGCAGCATTTTAATCAGAAAAGCTAAGGCAAAATGGTTCAAATAAAACTAAATGATTTTATTTATGGTTTGTCACAAGTAGAAAAAAAAAGAAAGAAAAAGGATAGAATCTACTTATTACATCACATTGATATTAAATAGGGAAGGGGGGGCATCATTAAATATGCAGGAAATGTATAACTTCTCACTTACTGCTTGATTGCTAAAGTAAATGTTTCAAGTTTTAACTTTCATACAAAAATATGGATGAAACAGTGCTTGTTCGCTTCGCTAAAAGCGAGTTAACCAAGCCCGATTTGATGAGCACGTACCCTTTATTATGCAATCAGTGGGTTTTTGTGCTCTTGGGCATAGAACCCATGATCCTCCTATCGCAAGTCCGATGCCCTATTCACTAAGTTCCCCCCATTCGTTATTCAAAATATACCTTGGCGGGGGAAGAAAAATCAAATCGCTCTCTGATCAAATTAACTGCTACGAAAAAGTGCAGGAAATAATGATCACTTCGCCATTTGCTTTTTTTTTTTTTTTTTTTTTTTTTGGCTCTTCGCTGAAAACGAGCTGAAAACAGCTTTGATTGTTACTGCCAGATACCCAAGAACTTAAATTTTTGGGAGAATGGTGGGGGGAATAGAACTCCAAATTTTGCCGAATGGAACTCCAAATTTTGCTGAATGATCATAATTTTGCCGAATCGTCGTACGAAATTTGCTGAAGAAGAAAATTTTTGGAAGGTCACAGTGACCTACCATGTCCTCCCATTGAGGCGCCCCTGCTAGTTTGCATTAAAAGCCCATGTCTTCATTGATAGAAATATATATTTCCTTTTCCAAACACATGCTGTGTTGAATCAAAATGGTTTCTTGGCAGCCTCGGTGCAAAACAACACTAAATCAAACTTAAACGCCGGCCGCATCTCTTCTCGGCACAGCTATCTTTGGCTCCCGCTTCCAGTTTGTTTCTTTTAAGATAAATGCACTTTTTAAATGGACAAACGCCAAAAGAGATCCCTCCCCCCCCCCCCCCACGATTTTTTTTGCGTACTCTTTCCGACTGGTGTGTAATCTCCTTCGGTGACGCTCAGCGCCATCTTTTTGAATGAAATGAATGAATGAATTACTTACTAAGAGGTTTATTTAGATACTAGAATATCCAATTATTTTAGACATTTGTAAACACCCCTAACAAACTATTTTAACCCATTTCTTAACTTCATTTTTCTGAATTTAAACGTAAAGAACTGAAATTTTAGTGTATTCAAAAGGAAGCTCTTGTATTGAATACAAATACGGTTAGGGTTCACAAAATCAATGGAGAGAATGGCATAAAATGAAACAGTACGGTACGTATAGTATGTAGCAATAATAAAATGCAGCACTGCAATAGTACTGTACAGTAGATGCAGTAATTATATTCCACGCACTTTTTAGTTGTTCAAGAATATCAAAGACCTTTAAATTTCTTTAGTTGTCTGAAACTTTCTTTTTTTCTTTTTAAAACTTTAGATAAGCAGCCCGCTTATGTGAAATAATGTTTCATCAACTTCATACTTAGAATGAAAAAGATGCGGGGTGGCGATTTGTAGATTTACAAAGCGATGTTTCAGCTAGTACAATGTGGGGTAATTTTGCTTTCAGTGATGCTAAAAGGAAAGTTCATTCACGAAACTAATATTTAGTACCCTATAAAGAAGATGATACTTAAGCCTTTCGATTCCCTTCCGAAAATTTTTGTGTTACGGTGTGAGGAATTCGCGTTAGCTCCAATATTTGTTGCTCGAGAAAAGATCTCTACTAATCCATTTCGCACTAGTCGACACTTGCACATTGAAATAAAGTAAGCATTCTTAGTTATGTTTCATATTTTGGATATTTATTAATATTTGATTATAAATACTCGTACCGTTTGCGATATTTTTAAAATTTCTTCATTTTTTCTTTTTTACTGATTGTGTGTCGATATATCATCAAAATAAAAGTCAATTATTAAATATTGTAAATTTTCGAGGTCATTTGGTGAAATTGAAAAATGCTCTTATTTTATTTTATCAGTAGCGTAAGAAAAGAGATGGTGTCCAGGTCCGGACCCCAAGCTTGAAACTCAAAATCAATTAACTAGTTCCTATAAAATATAAGTGCCTATAAAAATAACTCCTATGATGAAAATTAAAGTTTTTCTCTTTTGTTTAAAAGATGTTTTTCACAATCTAAATCAATTTTTGTATATGTTTGCCTATATAAAATTTTAATCAAATTATAACTGCATGTATTTCAATTTTGAGTAGCCGAGTTGCACTTCTTGAATGAAGTATTCACTATCAGGAAAGGATTAAAAACTTGAAGGTTAAATTAATTCAACTTTTTAAATCTTTTCTTGCAGCGAATATTCATAAAAATCGTAAAAAAAAATTTTGGAATGACAAATTGTCTCGGTAAAGGAATGAAACAACAAATAATTCTTACCAGGAAACATCACGAGCTCAGTAATCAGGAAAAAAGTTAAAAATGGTCGCATTCGAAAGAGTATCTTTAGAAAAAAATTTGACCCAAATATTGTGTGCCCTCGTCCTTTAGTTTTTGAGATATGGGGGGTCAAAGTTTGTCGAAATCTTACGAAAATTCGCCAAATTTAAAGACTTGGCAAGAAATGGAAAATATCACGTGATTTCATCGCCTGCGTCTAGCAAGACTCTCATTCCCATTTCTGGTCATCTGCAAAGCGCGTAAACGATGTTTCGAATTAACCCTTTACTTGTGTGTGTAAAATTAAAAAGTAACAATTAAGCCTGTGAAATGGAAACTAGAGAGCTTTATCCACAGGAGCTACAACTTTATAACGAAATTGAACGTAGGATTTAACTTTGTAATCGTGATAATAATGCATTTCAGAATTTAAGTGCATTTCAAGTGTGTTTTACTTAACTAATTTAAATTTGTACTCTTGTTATGAAATGTGTTGTAAGTAATTAATAATTATGTACGAGAATTAAGATGAATAAGATAAAAAAACATGCTTATTAAAGCTTATATATTGAAAAATAAAATGGATAGTTTTTGATGTTGAAAGAAAATGATCATGGATTGTAGTATCCCAGCTCTTATTTATTTTTTCAAAAGTTATTATTATTCATGAAGTTTTATTGCCTGACCACTGCTAGCGGAAATGTTTGATTTTCAATTTAAAATCAAAAAATAATAATAATAATAATAATTAAAAAAAAAGAAAACAACGGATAGTAAATGTCAAAAATTTGCACAGCAAAACTAGCGATGTCGGAAATTACTTCACAACAGATTTTTATCAAAAATTTTATAGTCTACGTTCATTAACAACCCCTGTAGTTCGAAAAAGTCTGTCACTGCAACTGAAAGTCGCTATAACGTAAATGCACATCATATTGCATGTTATTTAGTCATTTTTAAAAATACTGAAGTCACTTTTACCAATTATGTTTCAAGTTAAAAGGGAATTCAAATACGAGCAAAATAAAAAATTATTCAGTTTTTTTTTTATTTGACTTGTTAGAGGGCTTACACATAACTTGAAAACGATACACATAACGAAAAACACACTAGAAATAACTGAAAGAAATCGTTTTTTTTTTAATTTGAGAACATGGTTTGCAATCTTTAAAATTGTCGTTTTCTTCGTATTTAGATACTGTTGAAGACTTCAGATTTACGACTTTTCAAAAAAAAAAAAAAGACTTTAAAGTGTGTTTATCGTTTCTCTACGGTTATCATATTTTTTTCAAAACAGTTTCATCATCGAATAAACTCTTTCAGTGGAAATATATCACCCGCAGAAGCATAAAAGTTTTAAACATCAGTTTTTTAACAGACAGTCTTAAGAATAACAAAAAAGTTTAAACTTTGAACGGTATATTCAAATGTATTCAGTTAATACGTTCTATTGGATGCTAAATTATCATTACATCTGTGGAATTTTAAACGAGATTTTGTGCTCGAACCCTATGACAGATCGGTCGCAGTAATAGGAGGTCGTTCTTGTTGACTGCAGTTAGGAGCGCACTGATGGGATTGCACTGTGACCTCCCAAAAATTTTCCTTATTCGACAAAGTTCGTCTGACAGTTCGGCAAGTTAGAAAACATAATTACAATTTTTTAACTCCCGAAAGTCACTTTTCATACATTATTATTTGCGCACATTCGTATTTTATCGCTCGGCAAAATTTGAATTTTCTTTCGGTAAATTGAGAATTTTTGCTTTCCCAAAAGTTTAAGCTCGGGGAACCTCTCACTGCAGTATATTTTAATTTGCTTTATTACTACAGTAAAATGTCAAAAATCAGAACAAATTAGCTTTGCACAGAACCTAAAAGAAAAAATAATTAATACTTATGAGAACCTTGTTTAGAAATAAAAGGGTGGGAATATATTTCACCAATAATAATAACCACGAAAAATAGTGAAGAAAAATCTACTTACATCTACTACTACTACTTAAAATGCTAAAAGACATTTTTATCTTGACCTTCTCCATAACATTTTACAGAGGGGAGGTTCAAATTTAATTATTCGAGAAAATTACTTTTAGTTATTCGAAAAGCAACAAAAGACACACCCACATTCACATTTCTGTAGTTGGAATCAAATGTTTGAAGGAACTCCCCTCGGGGTCTAGGGGATTCGTCAAAAGAAAATATGATTTGAAGTCAATATATATTATATTTCCATTGCTTTTACAATAAAATAAAACAAATATTTCGGGCGGTGGCGTTTTCCCCTATACAGTTGCACGTTAATATCCCAGGACACAAGCCCCTAAAAATTTCAATGGTGCAGTCTGTGCCACGACACCCCGCGCCATGGTAGTCACCCCGAGTAAAGAATTAATGCGCTATCTCTCATGCGCTTTGGTGGTGACCAAAAATGGAAGTGAAATATCTTGTCAGATGCAGATGTTGAATTCGCGCCGTACCTTCCATTTCTGAACAAAACTCGCTAAATTTGGCGACTTTACTAAAAATTTCGGCAATTTTTAAGACCTCATATTTCGATACCGTGGTCACGAGGGCACGTAGTTTCAGTGCCATAAACATGTTTTCCAATGCTCTTTCGAATGCCACCAATTTGGAATTTTTTTGAATTTCCTTGATCGTGATGTTTCCTGGTTAGTAATATTGCATTTTCAAATGAGCGAATTGATTAACCTAAATCGGTATTTTAATTTTTTCGTTCAATCCTCAAACGGTGTGTATGTGTATGTTTTTTATTTATTATTTTATTTTTAAAGTAGCGAAGTAGCGACTACTTTTCAAAAGTAGTTTGTAGTTGCTACATTTTGAAAAAAATTATTGTAGTTGTAGTTGCTACATTTTGAAAAAAGTAGTTGTAGTTGTAATTCGCTACAAAGAAAAAAAATTCCAACCACTGACTCATACTCGTTCTAACCACGACACATAGCAAAAAAGTTTAAAAATTTGGAAAAAAGTGAACTTTAAGCGGTAACACCTAAAGGGAAATCCTTGCAGCCAGGGGCACCCTGATGAGATCACCGTGACCTCCCAAAAATTCCCTTATTCGGCAAAACTTGGAGTTTTATTCGTGAAATGGAGAATTTTTGCCCTTCCAAAAGTTTAAGCTCAGGGCTTGCAAGTTACAACTAGAGAAAATACATTATCAATATTAAAATCATCTTTATACCTCTTGAAAGCTGAAGAATTGAAGATTTTGAATCAGGAGGGGGGAGGGGAGAAGGTCGACTTTTACAATTTCAAGCCTGTTACACCTTAAAAGAAAATAATCCTGCTACTTCTTCCCACGTGAAAAAAATTCACCTGATAAATTCCAACCTCTTTCGACGCGAAGGGGAAAAAAAGTCTGTTTACACTGTTGTAATGTCACAAAATCTCAACGCTAGCAACAGAGCAGGATAAAGCTCTCACAGCCCGACATCGATTTAGAGTCCATTATTTTTACAAGGCTAATGCCCTTTGTACACCTAGGTGCTTTTTTCGTCTCTTCTTTCTAAAAAGGGAGGAAAAGCGTGTAAATAGCCGGCGATCGATAGCAAATAGTTTTATCCTAAAAGTGTCACATTAACCAACAGCTGCAGGAAGGGCAGCATGGTCGATATCACAATAGATGGAGAGAAAATTACTAATTTATTTCAATTTGGCGTGAATGATGAACGCTTGTAACTGTTTAACTTGGCGTGATTTGTGAATTGTGTTGATGGAGTAATGTTTTTAACGGAGAATTTTAGCGGCGATTATTTTTCAAGGCAACAAATACTACATGTGCGCTGGGTTGGTTACAGGCTACATTGGTTTTTGAACAATTGTGAACAAGGAAATTTTCTAACAATTTTCCTATAGGGGGAGGGGAAAATGCACGATTTGCATATATTACCTACACTTTTTAGAAAACTAGAAAATCGCCCGTCAAGTTATGGCGGGTGAAAATTGCTTCTACATTTGGACTCCAGTGTATTAACCCTCAACTCCAGTAGATAGCATTCATTGTTGACCTCTTTTTCGTTTTATCATTCTCCTAAAATGACAGTCTTACCAGTAAAACAGTCAAGTTACCGGATCCAGTTCAGCATCTTCAAAATAAAGAACTTCTCGGCATGTCAAACATTACCAACGCTCATAAGGTACAGAAAACCAAAAAAAAGAAAAAGAAAAAAAAAGCATCAAAAAAAAGAAAAAAAAATGCGCACTTATTAATTATCACATTTCCAAATTTCGATCCATCCCCCCCCTCCCGTCAATAGCTTAATTTTATTATTTTTGTTTTTACTTACTAAATAGTAAAACGTTCTTAAAGATTATGAAACTTCTCCTCATGATCGCTTTTCTCGTGCAGCCAGGTTTTGGTCTATCTGACCCAAACTTCTCAAACCTAAAAAAAAAAAAAAAAAGAAAAGAAAAAGAAAAAAAAAAAAAAGCCCCAAAAAAAAGAAAAAAAAAAGCGCACTTATTAGTTATCACATTTCCAAATTTCGATCCATCCCCCCCCCTCCCGTCAATAGCTTAATTTTATTATTTTTGTTTTTACTTACTAAATAGTAAAAAGTTCTTAAAGATTATGAAACTTCTCCTCATGATCGCTTTTCTCGTGCAGCCAGGTTTTGGTCTATCTGACCCAAACTTCTCAAACCTAAAAAAAAAAAAAGAAAAAAAAAGCCCCAAAAAAAGAAAAAAAAAAGCGCACTTATTAGTTATCACATTTCCAAATTTCGATCCATCCCCCCCCTCCCGTCAATAGCTTAATTTTATTATTTTTGTTTTTACTTACTAAATAGTAAAAAGTTCTTAAAGATTATGAAACTTCTCCTCATGATCGCTTTTCTCGTGCAGCCAGGTTTTGGTCTATCTGACCCAAACTTCTCAAACCTAAAAAAGAAAAAGAAAAAAAAAAGCCCCAAAAAAAGAAAAAAAAAAGCGCACTTATTAGTTATCACATTTCCAAATTTCGATCCATCCCCCCCCCCTCCCGTCAATAGCTTAATTTTATTATTTTTGTTTTTACTTACCAAATAGTAAAAAGTTGTTAAAGATTATGAAACTTCTCCTCATGATCGCTTTTCTCGTGCAGCCAGGTTTTGGTCTATCCGACCCAAACTTATCAAACCTAAAAAAAAAAAAAATCATATTTTTAATGAAGTTAATGAAACGCACTACTTGATTTTTTAAATGGTGTATGTTATGATTCTTGCTACTTTTTGTTCCGTGCAACCACATATTGTTCAACGCTTGTATTTCACGCATTGAAAATCGGAGAATACGCCTCAGAAGTTTAAGGAGGCATATTTCTATGCTTTGTATTCCAAACAAAAATTTAGCATCGTGGAAAAGAGCGCGGAGAAGAGAAATTAGAATTTTTTTAATTAGTATTTAAACGTTTCCTAATTAAAAAAAAAAAAGCTGATAGTTCAAAAATTCAGTGGACAGTGGACACATATCTCTTTTCCTGCCATTTTCCATTTCATTCGTTGAAAGTTAATTTTTTTCTTTTTTTGAATTGATCACCATTCACCATTATGATCTTCACTGTTTTCATCATGGCCAGGGTTGCAGGAGTCAGAGTCGGTCAGTTCTCCCCTGAGTTGGGTTGCCAGATTTAAGAACAGTAAATACGGGACATGATCTTCGAGGAGTGAAAGGGGGTGGGATATTTTTGAGGTTAAGGGCAATCACTGGTTATGTATTTTTAAGGAGTGATAAACAATCGTGTTATAATAGCTTTCCATAGATTTCTCTTAGTATGTTTGTGGGTGAGCACATTTTTGAAGGAATTCTAACTCAAAGAATAAAGCAAGCAATAGAACGAAGTTCAGTAAACATATCGACGTTGATAGGAACAGGTGCTAATCAGTTTTTTTACTTGCGTTCGCTATAAGTTAAACGGTGCAATCGAAAAAATTATTTGTTAAATGTGACTACTTTATCTGAAATAGTAATGCAATTAATCGTTCAGCAAAAGTTGTTTTTTAATGCCATACCAGCCAATGGAGAAATCTGAATGAGTAAAATAATTTTAATGCACCATATGACACTTATCGCCTTCATTCTTATCTTTTTGTGAAACTAAGCTATTAAGCACTTCCTTTATTGTTGAAATCTCATCGTATAGATCATCTACTGATACGTTATTTTCAATATATATGTAACAGTTCTACAATAGCTAACAAGTCAGAAAACTACTTTATCCATTAAAGTCATCGGTCTTAAAACAAAAAGGGGATTGTTACGTGTGAAATCAAACCACTTTTTCTCATGTAATTCAGAGCTGTTTCAAAAAATTTCTGGTATTCCTCAGTCAGACATTGTATTTTTCAACCGTCTAGATATTTTAAGGTTTTAGTGACGAACGATTCATATTAAACTTATCTTCAAATGTACTCTCTAGCTGTTTTACCAAATGTGTCATAATATCATAAAGTTATCAGCTGCAGTTGTAGATTCTTTTTGAAGTTTTTTACGGGCAACTTCAAAAACGGGGGACACATTACTAAGAAAATGGAAAACTAATGCAACCTTATTGGTTTCACATGTTTCAGCTGCACTTTCTTCACTTGAAAGCAATAATTTTCCGAGGGGCTTATTGATGGATTCTCCCTCGCTTATAAAATAATTCATGAGAGAAGGCCAAGATTAAATGAGTCGATCTACAGCTGGAGCTAAACTTAGCCATCGTGTCGGGATATGTTTCAGTAGCTCTTTAAACTCTAGGTTAGCAAAATCAAAACATTCCTTTAAATCATTCCGCTTAGTTGTAAATCTAGAAAAATGTGAATACATTTTTAAAACAATAGTTTTGACATCAATTTCTAAAGCAACAACAGCATTGGCGAAATGCAGTGATAACTATATGAGCTAAACACCCTGACTTTAGTAAATTTTTCTTTTGCTCTCCAAGTAGGGTATGTACTGACCGCTTTGTTTCAAAATTAGCGTTGGTACTGTTGGTTAAAAATGATGAAACTGATTCTTAAATCCAAGTCTGACTCAATCAATGCTTTAGTAAGAGTGAAACAGTTTACTATAGAGTCAGCCGTCTCGGAACTTTTTGCTCTTTGATTTTCTTATTGCTCTTTATTTGACAATTTTTGTTTCCTTTTAATTCTTTTCCCTTAAAATAATGTCTCGTTTTGTACAATATTGTTATTAGCTAGAATACGGGACTTTAGCCGTCCCGTATAGAAGTTCCCCTGGACGCGGGACACTTTTTCAAAATACGGGACTGTCCCTTGAAATCCGGGACGTCTGGCAACCCTGCCCCTGAGTCCGCAACCCTGCCAGTGCTTGCGAAGTCAGAGTTAAAGTCGGAGTCGGTAAATTTTTCTTAAGACTCCGCAGCCCTGGTTTTATACGTTTCACTCATCCAAAATGATTTTCATTCCTCTAAAAAAATGGACCAGGTTTATTACCGTGTAGTAAGAAAAAAAAAAAAAACTAACGAAATATCTCTGCATGCAGCTTTCTCTGAAGGATAAGTTCTGGTTCAGAATTTATTTTTCTTTTAACCTGAACCCCTCCTTCACGAATTTCTTGCTATTATTTGAGTTTTTGAATAACAAATTCGCAGAAGAAAAAACAACTCGAGACGACGGTGCGGCGCCTGGACGCTATTATATTCCCATGGCGTCTAAAAGCCTAATTTCCCCACGTCTAATCATTTCCCCACTATGCACGCGAACCACCATCTTTCTTGTAGCCCGACTTGAAGACCAGGCAACCAAAACAATGGCCCGCACTATAATTTAATTCAATGAAAAAAACTGAAATTGTCTTCTGTTGATGAAATCTCTGAAACACGATTCGGTTCTCAAACTTCGGTTGGAAGCCTGTAAAAGGACAACAGTAAAAAAAAGTCCCTCCAATTTGGAGGGACTTGGTAATGATGACTCACCCCTTTTCTCCCCATCCTCCCCTCTTGAAAGCGACAGGTTGTGTAGGGGAAGAAGATGTTCTTGAGCTGGGATTTTCTTCTTATCTACGGAGCCCCCTTTCCCCAACCACCACTCTCCCACTCGTTGCTATGGGGCAAGAGAAATCATCACTTTCCAAGGTTGTCTTGTTTTGAGTTCTGAGGGTAATACTTCAACCGTGTGTTTTTTACTTTTTCGTACTTGTTGATGGGTTTAAATTTCCGTTGTTCAGTTTTGGGATTGCTTGAACGATGTGGAACTAAAACATTCGCATGACTTTCAGAAGTTTCAAGGTTATTCAAAGAATTTTTTCTTGTAAAACCCTGTTCTCCTGACCATTTTTTTTTTTAATTTAAGACTTTTCACCTTCTTTTCTGGATTTTTATATTTGCTACTGCAGTGGTGCCCAGCATTTCTTTACTCGAGGGGAGCACCTCATATGAAAATTGAAAAAAAAAAATGACATTTTATCAGAGGCAGTGTTTTCGCTATTTTTTCCGGGGTAGAAAAACCTGACAATACTGCCTCATTTTAAGATGAGTCTCGCGAGCCAAAACACGAATAAAAGTTAGCTTGGCCATTCCACGGAAAACGGTAATTTTGTTCCGTACGTGACGCCTTATATATTTCATTAAAAACTAGCGTACCTGCACGGCTTTGCCCGTAGTAGAAAATTAAAAGGTTGCTTGGTTCGCCAAGGTATATTTACAAATAATAGATGATGAATTTCTCGCCAATTTGCAATGTTCATATGCTCGCCCATGTTGTAGTAGTTTGCTCGTCCATGTTATGGTAATTGACTCGTCCATGTTACGATAATTTGCTCTGTAAAATGTCCTTAAAACTGGAATAGAAAAATAACAAAATCGAGTTTTTGAAAAATCGCTTCAAAGTGTTCAACCCTATGCTACGAATTACTTTTGTGCCAAATTTCATGAAAATCGGCCGAACGGTCTAGGAACTATGTGCGTAACAGAGGTCCAGGCATCCAGACGTACAGAAATCCAGACTTTCAGCTTTTTATTAGTAATTTCATGAAAATCGGCCGAACGGTCTGTGCGCTATGCGCGTAATTCAGACATCGAGACATCCAGTGACACAGACTTTCAGCTTTATTATTAGTATAGATAATAATTTAAAAGAGTAATGAGATCAAAATAAAATTACAAACGAATGTGTGATTTCTTATGCAAAATATTTCGCATTACTTTTTTAAATAATTACTTTCTAACTTGAAAATCGCCAGTCATGGTATGACGGGTGAAAATTATTTATACATTTGAACGAAGCAATTACGTGTTTGGTGATGTTTTGATAGTTGAAATTGTAACCCTAACACCAGTGGATGAGCCTTAAACTCCAGTAGATAGCGTTCATTGTTTTGGTTTCTTCTTTTTCCTAAACTGAAAGTCTTAACAGTAAAAACAGTTAAGTTACCAGATCGAGTTCAGCCTTGTCACAATAAAACCTTTTATTGCATATTAAACATTACCAACCAAAACATATGATCGAATTATCATGCCGTGGCGGGAGTTTCATTGTCGAAACACATGGGTTACTCGATCATCGGCTATTATTTACATGAAGATAAAATTGTTGACCCATTACTTGCGGGACGAAGTGATTACTTTTTCGTGGAATGGCCAACCATTATTATTTTTTCAATGTTTTAAGCTATTGTTTGTCAACAAATGAGATAAGTTTCCTTTACATTGGAATCTTTGCTCTCAAAATCTACTATTTATTTTAACATTAATACATTAATAGAGCAAAAATACTAACTAATTCATTAGCAAGTCACAAGAGGTTGACTTTGGATGTCCCGCACGTGACGCATGCAAATAAATTACATTTTAAATAACAAAATTGTTTCATAAAAATACAACTGTGTCAGGAGTATATTTGCATCAAATGTAAAGATTAAAATATTTGCTTACCCCTGATTGATTAAAATATCAGGAGACATGACACAATGTTATTTAAATTTAGGAGTCTTTTTGTCCCGTACGTGACAGTGGCATGGCCCTTTGAAGTGTTTTGCTCGGTAACATGGGGAAAGAAACACGGGAAAGGGAAGAAACTTCTGAACCAAGAAAAGTTGCGATCATTAGTACATGCCTATTTTATTAAAATGAAATTGCCATCGATTTTTTAGAAAGCAACTTCTGATTTATTTGACTCCAACTTTAGTGCACGAAAAAGCAATTTTCATGCTTTAGCGTCTGCATGGAATGATGTGGATGCACTTAAAAAAGAGAGAGAGAGAGAAAGAAAAAGAAAACACCCAGTGAGCTCTTAACAGAGTAACCAAGCGCACCGTGGAAATAGGTGTATGTAGAAACGAGAAGGAATTATTTGAAAAAAAAAAAAATTCTTCGTAAAGTAACGTCATGTTTAAACTATAAATCCTCTCACCTAAAACACGTACGAATACAGATAGAAGGATTTAAAGAAAAATAAATGTAGCAATAAGGTATGGAGAAAAAGTAACAATGTCAATGATACGGTATGTAGTAAAGGGAAAAAAATGTACAAATAATTATGAAGAAAAAGAAATGAAACAGAAACTTTTAAGCACTATCCCTATTTTTTAACACCTACTTCTTGAGCCTTGCTCACTTAATAACAACTCCCGCAGGGCTTGGTACCCATGGATGCTTTCTTAATTTATTGCTACCACGGAATTGCCAATTACTGTGATAACTCACACAAAAGAAAGAAATATATTTTTTGGGAAAAAAGGAAAAGAAACAGAACAAAAACTTGTTTTGGCTTTTTGGAACATAGCAACCTGGGCAAGCACATACATCACACCCGCACCGCGAACTTTGCTTGCTGCGCCCTGAAAAAAAAAGTAAATAAAAAATATAAATAAAAAATAAATATAAAAAAACTTCCCAAAAAAAAGGGGGAAGTCGAGTCCCTGAATTACGGCCCCATGTGGTCGCCATAACTCTCGAGTGCTAGTGCACGTAGGCATCAAGAGGGCACGTGGGGAGGAAAGCGGGTGGGTCGAAAACGATTACAACGGAACAACCATTTGCAAATCTTCTGAGATCATTTTCTTTTTTTTCTTTTGCTTCGCCTCATTTTACTTTTGTATGGCTTCACCTCATATAGTTCAATTTTTGGTGACCGATCTCAAAAGGAGACTTTTTTTTTGTTTTAATATATGCACTGGTAATATCTGTACCGAAGAGCCAGACTAGCGTGTGTTAGAAAATTGCGTTTTTTAGTTTATTTGTGCATTGCAGTGGTCGGAAGTAGCGCGTTAGTAGCTACATTTTTAAGTAGCGAGTAGTTCGATACAATAAAAAAAAAGTAGTTTGTAGCGACTTCTGGTAAAAATATATATATTTGTGGAATTATATATATATTTTTAGGGTAGTAGTTACATATATAAAATTAAGTTTATATATATATATATATATATATATATATATATATATATATATATATATATATATATATATATATATATATATATATATATATATATATATGTATATATATATATATATATATATATATATATATATATATATATATATATATATATATATATATATATATATATATATATATCTTACTACTATTATATATGCAAAAGTTTGTCTGTATGGATGTATGGATGTATGGATGTTTGTTACATCCATTCACGCAAAAACTACTGAATGGATTTTGATGAAACTTTACAATAATATAGCTTATGCATCAGAATAACACATAGGGTAGTTTTCGTCCCGTTATGGGGGAACCCCCCCCCATAAAACAAAATTAAAACACAATTAACACAATTTTCGTATAAATTCTCTAATATGGGGATGAAAAAATACTTGCACATATTAACATTATATGTCCATCGAAAGCTCTGATTTTTCTGCTGAAGATGGCACCTGTTCGAAATTTCTAAGTAGAGTAAAAAACGAGTTATAAGCTTTTTAGTTCCATGTTCGAAGGCTTTCCTCAACTCAATACAATATTTAGTGTATCATCTCAACTCCCTGTCGATAGCGACTATTGTTGTATTGTTGACTATCTTTGCTTTTCGTGACTGTTCAAGGCTTTTCTCAAGTCAAATCTTGAAGTAAGATTTTTGCACAAGATTGGCAAATAATACATAGATTTGGCTGATTATTTTCCATTTTAATGCAACTTTGAGGCAATTAATGGGTTTTTTTTATTTATTTGTGTTGACTGGGTATTTAATCGATCAGCAGGAATCTAGCTTAACGTTTTTTTGTGGAATCATTTCAATAGCTATGGCATAAGACATTTTTTTCAACTGTCGCTGTTTTTGAAGCTAAAAACTACGCAATACTGTTTCTCAATTTTCACCATGTATCCAAATATCGCCATTTCTTTAATATTTCTTTCTTTAAATTTGTTAACACGCAAAATAATTCGCCAACTGAACTAAGCAAATCCATAAACAGCACAAAAACTTCCATTAATTTGTCTTTGCACACAATTTCAAACAATTGCCAAATTTTTACTATTTATTGGAAATATTTCGGGGTAGCATCATTTTATAATCGCCAGAAGTATCTCTGTATTTGGCGACTATCTCTTCGATGAAAATTAGTAAGACACAGTTTTACAAAGTAGGGAGGAGGAGCCTCATTTAAGGTATCCCAAAACGATTAATGCAAATTTAATAACATTTTAAATCGCAGTAAGGGATTACGGGCAGCTACACTTTTTAAAAGTTTGTACTTCAATAGGAATATAGAAAAGGTTTTAGACTATGTTAAAAAAGAAAAAAAAAAGATAAATTTTTTTAACCAAGTGAAGTTTAATTTTATATTTTGGAAATTCCTCAAATTTGTATATGTTTAAATATCGTTTTTTCATTTCTAAAAGAGTACTATTTCGTTCTTCATACTTATTGCCATTTTACTTTTATGGGTAAGGAAGAAGCTCTATTTTTAATCACGTCAAAAAGGTGTGTTTTGAGTTGTTTCTGTTACAGCAGAGAACAAATAAAAGTAGCGATTGTTTCTCATAATTATTACAGACCCAGGCAACCCCGGGTATTTTGGCTACGTACAATTATCTGGTGACTAAATAAAGTTATGAAATAGAGTCTGCCCCCTGTTACCGTCGAAGAAATATTTATTTTTCGACAGAAACGGCCGAATACATGCAAAACATTTTCTTTATAGCATCTTCTGTTCGGAATTAAAAATGATATCTTATGAATATGGATTAACCAAACATTTTACGCAGTTTCATAAACTTGGCAAGTCTCTGCCGAATGTACGGTACTGTGGTCCTTCGGCGATGAATAATGGATTAGGATTTATTATTTTGCATTTTAACGTTGCTTTTAAATGCAAGAACTATAAAATGAAACTAAACAAAATGACATTTTAAAATCTTATTTAATAGGCAGAGTTATGATAACGTGTTCGGGACGAGTGTTCAAAATTTTTGGCGCTACAGCCATTACAAAAGCTGCATTGTTTTTATCCTGTGAGACCTGTAGTGATGAAGATTTTTTGAAATAATCATGACTGAGATCATCAGAGGGAAATGTTATTTGAAAACGCTGATAGAGACCATTCTAATATATACTTTTGGGGGTTTTCTCTTTGCGAAATGAGAAGTTTTTTGTACTATTATCCTCATTTAAATGGGAACTTAAAAAAAAAAAAAAACTGATTTCAATGGTATTTTTACTCTGAACTTTTCGGTATTGTAATCTGGACCGTTTACGTTATTTAAAAACGGTTGATTTCCTTCTGGTGGGGATTTTAAAGGTTTGATGTTCTGACTCTAAAGGGACATTATTAGAATCAGGATTTGTAGTGATTGTTGACCCCTTTTTGGGACGATTTCTACGGTAAGAAGTTATAAATTATACAATAATTTAGATTGCCGGTGTAGCGCTGGATATTATGTATTTGACGGAGATCGGAATTATTAGGGAACTGTTTCACTTTATTTAAGAATAGTTGTCCTCACTCGAATTGGATTTTTTGAGAATTACCCAGACTAACTTCTTTACAACTACTGAACGCTTTCGTGATTTATTTTTTGTGATTATTTGGGTGTCTTCCCAGTTTCTCCGACATTTCATTTGCCCCCCCCCCCCTTCCCCCGATTTTCAGTTTTAATCATACCTTTTGATACATTTAAGGGGGCAGGTAATTTGATTTTTTTGGTAACTATTTGACCTGTGCCCGTAATAACCATTAACTTGAATCAATTGAAAAAAAAAGCTACATCAACGTGAGCGAACACGCGGGTAAAAGCTAGTATATATATATATATATATATATATATATATATATATATATATATATATATATATATATATATATATATATATATATATATATAAACAAAAAAAATAAATATATAAGGTTATATATATATAACTAATCAAACTTCATCAAAATATTATACTTCCAGATACTGATTCCTATAATTAAAATTGATACGAAATTAAAATATCACATCGGTGTACGCTGTAAATCCTAATTAGAGATGGGCAATGTCGTTCTTTTTAATGATCCGTTCATCAGAGGATCGTTCTTTTTTTTTTTTTTTTTTTGACCCGTTCACTGAACTCGTTCATTTGAAAGACATCGTTTATTTAAAGATATTGCTGGTGATCTGTCTACGAGACATACTCACGTACAATCGACATGTAGAAAAACGACTAACATTACCTAAAAGTAAGAAAATATGCCTATAGAAAATTAATGAACAAATATTTTATTCAGAATCAGATGTACAGAGCTAATTATATACTAACACAGAGTTTCCCAAACTGTGGTCCGCGGACCCCCGGGGGTCCGCGAGTTCATGCCAGGGGATCCGCTGTGCCATCCAGCTAAAACGTTAAATAAAACTGAGATT
Source organism: Uloborus diversus (assembly GCF_026930045.1). Taxonomy (NCBI): domain Eukaryota; kingdom Metazoa; phylum Arthropoda; class Arachnida; order Araneae; family Uloboridae; genus Uloborus; species Uloborus diversus. Next base: position 116,624,076 of record NC_072737.1, on the reverse strand, counting down.
GAAGGACGAGTAACGATATTTTAATTCAAAACGAAAGCAAAGTTATGAGGAATCAAAAAGTTCTCGTTTAAGTACATGTAGGGCGCAGCAGTCTCCCCTCTCGGAACTCAACATACTACACATTAATTAATTTTGTGTGCATAACTTAACACACTTAAACTGGCTAACAGTGTTTTGTTCCCTAACTTCAAAAGTTCATTTTTACTAGTAAACTTGTTGCAGAAATTTGGTGTAACATTTTCATTCCTAATGAAATTTCAAACAGAACTTTACTTCCATAACTCAAAATAATAATGTAAGAAATAAAAACTAGACAAGAGCTCTGAAAAATATATGGAACAATGAATAAGTAAATTTGAAGGGAAAAAGCATAAGAATATATTAGAAAAAACTAGATTTAACTGTGTCAAATCTTTTTTTTTTTTTTTTTTGGCGCGCCGGGAGATGGGGGCGGTGTCCGCGAAGTTCGTAATTTTTCCGGAAGGGGTCCGCGGAGGTCTGAAGTTTGAGAACCTCTGTACTAACAGATCATATAGAACGAAAAAAGTAACAACAAAAAAATTCGGCAACTCTTGAATAACTTAATTTCAAATAAAGGACTCACCTGAATGTTAGAGAGCTTCAATATTTTTTACATAGCACCTTTGGGATAACAAAAAAAAAAAAAAAAAAAACACGTAATAAAATAAAATTAATTCTGTAATAAAAAAAAAAGCGTGGGGGCTGGCTATTTACATTTTTGCATGGATAACAAGTGAAAGAAATTTAAGACAACTGATAAGAAGCCCCCCACGCATTTTTTCTATTACAGTAAAATTAAGTGTTTGGTCAATTACTTTATATGCTTGTCATCCAAACATTGTTTTTAACTTTTTAGTTCATTTTGCTACTAAAGCGTGTTTTTTAAGTTTTTTAAACTATTATTTTATTTTTTACTTTTTAGTTCATTTTACTACAAAAGCGTGTTTTTTAGTTTTTTAAACTATTATTTTATTATAATGGAATGTTTCTTAGTATTCTATTGCATTAGTTGCATCAGACATTTTGAATGTTTTCTTGTAAACTCATGTGCAAACATTGTTACACTTCGCAGCTCTGATTTGTACGTTGTAAGTAATTCTAATAAGCCACTGGCTATTTGTCCAAAGGAAAGTTGGACCCACAAACATATAGGTTAAGCTAATAAAAGCGTGTTAATTAGAATAAACTAATAACTTATCGTTAATAAATTAATTTGATTATAGTTTATTGCATTGTCATCGGGTCTGAGGTTGCATTCCAAATTTTTAAAGAATCCGATCACAAAAAGTGGGCAAAAATTGAGTTGCAAGATTATAAATTTAATTTCGGTGTAGACAGGATTAGAACGCACGCCCAATGATTCCCGGAAGTGGACGTCAGCGAAGACCCGCGCCTTAGACCGCTCGGCTAAGAACGCTCATAAAGTGGTGGAATGTACTAACAGTAATAAGCCACTAGCTCTTAGTCCAAAGGAGAGTTACTCACAAACATTTAAGTGAAGCTAATATAAGCGTGTTAAAAAAAAAGGTAAAAAGAGGTTTTTAAAAAAGCAAAATTAATATCGACAGGTAAGTGGGTTAGGAAGTGGAAAGTCCAAAAATTTTGTTAGTAGCCTAAACAAGTTACACGAGATAGTATTACTAATGGACACATTGAAAAATGCAAATGAGCTGCAACAGTTAAAAAAAGTAATGAATAAAGCAGAAAGTAAAAATGGTTTGAAATTAACTTTTTATATTACATTAAGAAAAAAAGAAATTTGAGATTGATTGATAGTTAAAAATGTACAGATAATTCTTATTGTAATTTAAAAATTTCAAAAAAAAAAAAAAAAAAAAAAACCGCGATTTTATCGCCAAGTGCATCATTACAATGTTCCAAACTGTTCACCGTTCAAAAAAAGGATCGTTCATGGTTTAGGAGATTGTTCTGACCCGTTCATTTTAAGGATATACTTATTTAAAGCCGTTCGTTCATGAACCACATATCTCTAATCCTAACCTAAAAGTGTACTGTTGCTAATTAGCCATAATAATCGTGTCTTGATTACTGCATCCGATTTACCGTTTTTTTTTTTTATTGTGAACGTCGTATCATTTAATCTAGAAAATCACGAGTCATAACATGTGAATTTCTTCTCCATTTCCATTCCAATCCATTTGTAGAAACAAGAAACACTATCAGTAGGGGCCTACCGCAATTCGTGATTGCGAAAAATGTAATTTGAATTCAAAACATCAAAATTCAAGAGAATTTTACTTATTGTGTATTAATTCGATTCACAAGTCATGAAGCACTCAAATCACTGTACCAACACCAGAACGTCTTCCTCAATATTCGCAGCCCTTTTACAACTAACTCGACTCATCACGACATGATAGAAAAAGAATGTTTTTTTCCCTCTTCTGTCGACAATTCCGAAACGACAGAATGAGTTGTCAGCTGAATCAACAGCTTGTTTCTTTTCCTTGATGGGTTGTGATAATTTTCGAGGAATTCCCAGTCAGCGAACGTAACTCGATGGGGAAAGAGTATCAATTGTGTGTCAGGAATCTGAGGATGTTGTGTTCATTTTTCTGCTTAATCACCCAGTCAATTAGTCGGAAAATTTGTAAATTGAAAATAAAAAAGAAGTAGAAGAAGAATGATATATATTGAGAAGGAAGTTAATGACTGGTGCAGGCTCTTTACTTAGGGTTTGCTAAATATTTGATTGCTTTGAGGATAAAGTCAATTTCACAATCAGGGAAGTTATGAAGAGTTGTTTTGTTAAGCTCCATTTTCGGTTTGGTTAGTGCAGTGGTTCTCAACTTTTTTCACATCGCAACCCATTTTTTCCCCGACTTAACACCTCGCTACCCCATATGTATTACTCCCCTAAGGGGCGCCCCGAACTCGAATTTTTGGGAAGGTAGAAATTCTCAATTTGGCGAATGGAACTCCAAATTTCGTCGAATGATGATAATTTTGCCGAATAGAACTTCAAATTTTGCGGAATCGTCAGCCAAAGTTTGCCGAATAAGAACAATTCAGTAACTCAGAGCCAGACTGACATAGGTCCGAAAATTGCGATTTTCTGTTTGTTAGTACTTTGTATGTAGAAACCACATCGAGCCATGTGAACGCAATGGGGTCGTTTCCAAAATTTTAAAAGTTTTTTTTTTTTTTTTTCCTGAAAGAGCATGCTTAAAAACATAGGATCTGACCTTTTTTGAATAATTTGTTTAAGTTTAACATTTTAAAAAATTACTTAAATCGGTGCGCTTTCATTTTTACACTTCTGTCGTGTGACATCACAAATGATGAAGTGCCATTCAATGTTGCCATTCACAGAACAAAATGTTTAATTCGCATCTTTACTCACGTGCATTGGCAACGATATGGTTAATAGAAAGCGTAGAGTGCAATTTTTCGCTGCTTGATTATCATAACATGGAAACGTAGTAGAAAGATGCGCCAAAGAGCATCATTTGTGACGTCATAAAGACCACGCCTTGTTTGAAAAATCGGACATTTTAAAAAATTAATTTACAAAAAACTGTTGGGAAAATAAAAGTATTTTTTGCGTCCATGTTATTTTTTTTTTGTTCATTCTATCAATTTCAATGATTAAAAGTAGTACTTTTGACTGAAGGAAACCACCCCATTTAAAAAAAAAAAAGAAATCTTTCCAATTTCTTACCAGAATTAAGAGAGCGCGTGTCCCATTTTTTGCAAGTGACAGAAAAATGTTTTTCATCTCCGCTGTAAAATTATCATAATGTGGAATATGACTTATGTTCCGTCTGGCTCTGAGATAGAGAATTTTGGATCATCACAGTGACCCCCCCTCCCCCGCATTGTAGAGCCCCTTATACCTCTGCTTGTGTATAGTATTGTACGCACATTGAGCGGGTTTTACCTGAGAACTCACGGTGCTTGACGCACTTGATTTATGCGCAATCAATACAAATACAGATAATACATATACTTTCATAATACATATTTCATACATACACAACAGAATGATAAGAATGCAAAAGAAACACAGAATAATACTACAAACAGCAAATATAGCAGTAAATAAACAAACAGTTGCTACACCCAACAAAGCACACAAGTCAAAAACTAGGAGATCACCACATGTTAAGCTTAGCTCCAAAAAATGCCAAAACACTTCAAAAGTACAATAAAAGCAAAAATGATTCCCCAAAACAATACAAAGCTAAATTACATGATGAAATACAGTAAAAAAACTAAAACTAGACAGTAATAGTCAAAAAATATAGTAAGAAACCACTTATTTGTGATTAGCAGCAATAAAACTCCGTGCATATCACAGGTGCCCTCACAAGCTACACAGTAATTGCAAAATTCAGAAAATGGTACCGACAATTATGGCACTTTAAAAATTATCACTCTTAAATATTGATTTTCCGATTTACCGTATATTTGCGGTACATGCAAGTAACAAAAATAAATTTTGAAATTTTACTAAAAGCAGCAAAAGAGAGAGTGCAATTAACTATTAAAGAATTGATTGTATGACAACTTTGAAAGCCAAATTTTAATTAAAGTACTTTCATTGATGAAATTAATCGTAATTAACATCGATACGAAGGAAATTAAAAATGATGCTATGTATTTATTTCCAATGCTATAAATTTAAAGTCGTGCCTTATTATGTATTTCTAAAGTAGGAATAATGTCGTGATCCCATAAAAAAAAAAACTCCATCACTCCATTTGGAGTCGCAACCCACAGATTATGTTTATTTTACGAAAAATATAAAAACGGCTATAAAAGTAGTGCGGTGAAATTCCGCTACAGCAAACAAAATTTGAGGTGTATTGAAGTTCGTTAAAACGGAATTCAAACAATATAATGGTAATTAAATTGGGACTGAAAATTTACTTTGTTGAAACGTGCATATTTCGGTGTATTGGTTATTCATTGTAACGTGCTTCCACTGTGTTCATGCATTTAATGGCATAAGTGAGTCACCGAGTCACAAAAACATGGAATTGGGAGATCAGGTGGTTTCTTCCTCATCGTAATGACCTGACAGTTTTCCTGGTTTTCTTCCATTCAAAAGAAAAAAGCTTAATAGCCATCCTTACTTCGGGAGATGCTCCGGGAACGTAGCATTGGGGAAAAAAAAGGATAAATAAATAAAAAAATATATAAGTTCAATAATAAATTAAGTTTGCTGAGGTGAAGTCTATTGAGTCATTAATTACAAAATAAGAGTCAATAATCGTTACAGCTTCAAATACTCATTATTTTACTCACTAAAATTGTTTCATGATTCGGTGGCTGTGTATCCGAATAATCGATGTTCAACAAAATCATCCTTATATATTATTTCTGTAGCCTGTTTTTGGTTTCTACGCCAGATTTTCCTCAATTCTTGATCGATTTCTTTGATTTACGCCTTATTTTAAAGCTTATGGTGCTGGCTACTGACGAAAAATAGACCCGCGGTCTAAAAATTTGTTTTTTTTCAGCCGAAAAACCTGTTTTAAAGAACCAGAATGAGGTTTTCGGTTAAACTTATAACTTTAATTTGTGCTATGACCGACAGAGCTGAATAGCTTGATCGGCAGAGCTTTCTCTTCGTAACCAGGGGAATGCGTGTTCGGGCCCACGTCCGAACAATCCGCAACAAAAAATTAGAGAAATATCGCGCGTTACATGAACACTTAATTAAGTGAATAACAAATATGAAGGAATAGACTAAATGAGAAGGAAACGCTCCTTGCTGATATGGAAACTTGAAGTGACTTCGTGCTATTTTACTTCGGAATTGTACGTTTTTTTCTTCTCTTTTCAAGCTTTGGCTCTGGTAAGAAAATTAAAGCATAATGTAAAAATTTAAAATATAAGTAACAGGTTTAAGATTTCAGACTACAATAGAATTGTTTTTTGTTCAGAAAAAAATAATAAATCGTATATTGAAATATATATTCTTCTAATGAGTTTTTGACTCTTTGTACAAATAAAAAAATTACTACCTCAATTTGAAGGGTAAAATATATATTTTTTCGTCTTTTTGCAAAAAAACAAATAGCTTATCACATTTTTACTACATTCGAAAAGCTACGCTTAAAAAAGAGCATAGTTCAATTTATTTTGTATTTTAACCGTGCTGTTAAATGATGAACACGTGCTGCCATCTAAGTCATAACGGTTCAAGCAGCCTGCGGAAACAAATTGTAAAAATTTTCAAGAATAAAAAAATGTTTCTTCAATATCTTATCTTATATATTATTCCCTTCTCATTTTAAAACTTATCAGGCTGGCTAATGAAGAAAAATAGACTTACGGTTGAAAAATCAAGTTTCTGAAAACGCCCCTTGCTGTTTCAAAATCTTGATGCTGCCTGTAGTTCTTAACATTTTTTAAAAGCAAAGTTCTAATGCAGTTTTCCCTTTTTTACGTCGCTTTCGGCAAAAAAAAAAAAAAGCCTGTGTGTGTGTGTGTTCATATTTTAATAAAGCTTAAAAGCACTGGACTTAGTTGTTCGGTTAAATTGATAAGTTTTTTTCGGTAGAGCGTTCGGCTATAAACTATCTGAACTTCGGGCAAGTTTGGGCTGTCCGAAAGAATATCAAATTTATATTAGTATTACGCATTACATGTACTCATAACATACAAACGTAATAAAATAAATGCAGTGGGAATGCTACTTGGTGTTTCGACTCCTTTATGCAGGCTACAGTTATCATTCGGATAAGTTGACTGTTAATCGAAGAGTGTTTTTCCTTTTTTTTTAAAACTTTGACTACATCCAGATCACTCAGCATAATGTAAGCATAAAAAAGTATTAGATTTACCTAAAGGAAATCCTTTTTGTGCAGAAAAACATTTTCATTGTATGCTGAAATGTAGATGTTTCTAATAGCAGTGTTCGACCTTTTGTACAAATGAAAAAATACTACGCCAAATTAAAGCTACGAGTTTCACCCAGTAAACCTTTAATTTTTTATTCGCGCGAATACGATATAAAGCATTAAAATTATTATCAACTTCATTAGCAAGAAATTATTTTCTACTCCTCTGCTTTCTGCTGAAAAAAAAATACATTTTGTCTACGTTCGAAAAATTACACTTAAAAAACGGACTCAGTTCAACTGGTTTTGTTTTTGAATTTTAAGTGTTCGATTAAAAGAGAAACATGTGCGGGCATTTAAGCCGTAACTGTTAAAGCAACCTTCTATATGAAATAGTTCAATATTCAAAGATAAAAACACTTATTTTCAATCTAATTTATTACTTCTCTAGAATGTTCGTTTCAATCACTACGTGAGATCTTCGTCATTCTTTAATCAAATTCCATGCTTTTCGAATAATTTTAAATCGTATCATGCTGGTTAATGACAAAACATAGAAGCATGATCTTATTATTATTATTATTTTTTTTTTTTGGCAAAAAGCTCTTTTGCTGTTTTTTACTACGCATTCCTTCAATGAATAGCTTTCGAAAAGGAAGGCGCAATTGCTAGGTTTGTTGGGGTGTCGGGCTGTTAATCAGAATGGCGCCAACTCGAATCCGTGCCAATAAATATCTCTTTAATATTTCTTTTTTTCCCGTCAGATGCTCACATGGGCAGGACTGTATTTGCCACAACCTGTTTTTTTACATGCACAATTATTGCTTTTTCACGAGTCACTACTCAGTCACACTTTTAATGATATTTATGTTTGAATTGAAAATATGTACGACCAAAAGGTGAGCGATGATCAAATTATCACATCGTTGTATTTAACGAGGTTTTGTTACTGATGTCTTTAAATTACACGCCTTCTCTTCTGCGGTTACTTTTTTTTCGGTTCTTCTTCATAATGTTCTTCCTTTGAAATTCTTAAAGAGCGAAATACCTAATGAAACGATTCGAAGCACAGTGCGGAGTTCCGCACGGGTCGACTAGTTCTTCATTAATTCCCTTTTAAAAAAAAGTAATAATAAAAAAACAATGCTAACAATAATGAATAAAAAAAAAGAGAAAAGAACCATTCATTAATTATGTAAGGGTCCCGAGGGGGGAGGGGGGGGTTGGAAAAATCTCTACATACTCCTACTTTCGGGGGGGGGGGTCAATTCCATTCTTACGTAATATTTTCTAAGTCGATATTTTACATCAGAAATCGCGCGGTCAAGTTGGTATTGAATACATTTCATTTGCGTCTGAAAGGTGAAAACGTATTAGGATGAGCTGTTTTTTTTTTTTTTTTTTTTTTTACAAAAAAATGAATAGTTTAAAACATAATAAAAGAATCGCACTATTGTATGTCATGTTTTATTTTTAATTAGTATCTCATCATATACAAGAAAAAAAATGTCGAAAAAAACATTCAGTCTAGATTCTAACTTTTTAGTAAATATTTCTTTACACATAAAGGTTTAAAAACGATTCCATTGATGAAAGATTCGTTATTTTCTTATTTTTAACAAGAAGTTCCATCTAGAACTAAACGAGCCTACTTTCCCGTCTACCCATACTACTTTCTAGTACCTGATCAATATTCTCAAAAATAACTAAAATCACAAATTGTTTCAAACATATTTTTTTTACTATTTTAAGCTGATTTCTAGAAATAAAATATTCCTTACTCATCTAAAAAAAAAAACAAAAAAACCGAACAAATACAATAGCAGCGCATTTTAAACAAAGCAGCTAATACACTTTTTTCCATTAAAAATTTTTTTAACAGCTTTCAAAACTAAAAAACACAATAATTAAAATTAATAAGCTCATTAAAATAATTACATCATATCAAAAACAAATCGTTTCTTTTTCCCCTGTAGCCAAAAATAAATTTTTAAATGACTTAATGCCTTTATGCACTTACCAAAATAAATAAAAACAATAAAATGTCAACTTAAAGAAATAATTTTCATTGTCAAAATAAATAAATAAATAATAATAATAACAATAATCGTCTGCGCATATCTTTATGTAAAAACATAAATGACTTCGAGTTTATTCGCCGAAAACTAAATACCTAAATTAAAACTTTTTAGCGTGAAAATAAAAACAAGTCATATCAACAATAATTATTTCACAGTTAAAACCATAGCTGCGGAGTCGGAGTAGGAGTCAATCTCATTTTGAGATCAAGGAGTCGGAGTCGAATATCCGAGAATCGGAGTCAGTCATTTGTCCTCCGTGTATAATTTTTTTCCAAAGCTACGAAGTCAGAGTCGAAGTCGGGGAGTCGGAGTCCGATTAATTGTCGGGCATAGGAATCGGAGTCGGAGTCAGGTGCACCTAAATTGTCAGAATCTGGAGTTTGACGTCAAGAGCTATTTCCAACAAAATTTGTTTGAAGTAAATCCGTCTTCAAGTACGGAATCTACATTGACTTTCAGTTTCCCCGTAGGTGCTAATGTTAAGGTATTTGATCTGTTCAAAATTGAACGGAAAATTGTTCAAATCAAAAAGATATTTTATAGGGTCTGGTGGGGGAAAGTGGTCAATGGGGTAAAGTGGTCATACATCAAATAAATGGCTGTGACTTGGAAATAAATGCTCGAATAAGTATAAAATTTTTATTTTAGACTAGGGAAGTTAGAAACTACATTTTGAATACAAAATTTTACAAATGCCAATATTTTATTTAGTAAAAAAAAATATTTTGTGTTCATATGAAAAACTTGAAAATCTAAACAGCTCCTTTAACTTCTCAGGGAAATTTTGTTTAAGTGAATTTCGAACAAACTGATGGCACGGGAAGCTTCCTACATGTCTCAAGAACACTTACTCTTTAGCAGCTATCTGTATTTATTTTACATAATATTTTAGAGCAATTCAAGTAAGATGGGGTAAAGTGGCCATATAATTAGGCTTAACGTAAATCGTTGCTCTACTGTCACTCAATCTTAATGTACAAAGCAGATATTAATTAAATATTCATTTCACTAAACATATATATTTTTTTAAAACAAACTTCAATTTACGAACACATGCGTGTGATACTACTATATCTGTACGTAAACACGTATAATAGTATAGAGATGCACATGTCCGAATAAATACGTTGCTTTACGTAAATACGTATATGAGCGCCCCGACACGTGTATATACTTGTATATACGTATACTATATATTTGTATACAAAAGTATATACGGGCATGGAGAGGCATAAATGAAACTACATGCATATATGAGTCTATATATGTGGGTATACACGTCGGCCCGAGTATATACTCGTATATGCGTGTGTACACGAGTATGAACTTGTAAACACGAGTGTAAACACATGCTTTTACCTGTATATAAACGATTATACACCGGTATTTAGAGTTACAAGTATACTAAAAAAAGGCATTTACATAATTGTACCAATAAATACCTACATGGGTGTCTACAAGAATATTTCTATATAGGAATATATTCGTCTATACACGTATATACGCGCTTATCTTTACAATTATTTTCTTTGCGCGTCTGTCTGTTCGTGCGTCTCTAAACCTATTTTCTCCGCACTGGCAATGTCTTCCATGTCAATGCTGGTACCGTTGGGTTCAGGACGTCCAGATTAAGCCATTCCACTCTGTTTCACTCTTCTAAACCTTAAGGGGACGGATTTCCGGGTGAAGAAACTTGAAGAAATTAATAATTTTCAAACGCAGTCGGTTTCGAGTCACCGCAGGGGACGAACAGGGCTGGCGAGCGAAGCGAGCAGGGGCAGAGCTGCCTACTCTATAGCATTAATTTCTGAGCGCTTCTGTCTGTGGCTGTAACCCAATCTCCTCCGGACTGGCAACGTCAACCAGATCAATACTGGTTCTGTTGGATGTGGGAGATTCAGGGGAAACCATTTCGCCCTATCACACCCCCGTTATACTTAAGTAATCGGAGACAAAGGGCCGGTTATTAAATCATCAAAAACATTAAAGGCATCAATTGTCACCCGCCGCTGGTGGGGAACGGGGTTGTCGAGCAGAGCTAGCAGGGGGTGGAGCCTCCTGAAATGCGTAACACGTAAATACTTGGACACATACCTATATACTCGAGTATACACGCGCATAAAAACATCTGATCTATCCATAAATATATAATCGTGAATACATACATTAGTTGACACTTACATACAAGCATTTGATGACGCGCATATACTTGTGTATACATCTAATTTACGTATATACAACTATATATACTTATATACATCCATACTGGTGTATACAAGTACATATGCGCATTAGACATATAAACGTATATTCATGCATACTTGTGTATACCCGTATATGTACGTATGTACTCTTATATGTACGTGTATACTCGTATATGTACGTGTATACTCGTATATATTCGTGTACATACGTATATTCTCGAGAGATATACATTCATGCACATGATGTTCGTCTATACAGGTATATATACGTCAAAACACGTAAATACTCGTTTATTCTCTACCAAACACATTTCCACATGACACATATATATTCGTGAAGACTCGTGTACGCACGTATATGCTCGGGTATACACGTATATACTCGACTAGACATGTACATAACTCGCATCTAATGCATAGATGCATATACTCATGTATATACTTGTATACTCATGTATGCACGTATGTACTCGTGTATACATGCATATACTCGTGTTTATGAGTATAATCATTATAAATATCCAGAATATATAAATAATATGGTTATTCATACTGGTTTTGCATCTTTTTTTAAGTATGACCACTTTACCCCATGCTTTGACCCCTTTCCCCCACCCCATGGGCGGGGTAAAGTGGTCATAAATACATAGGGAAAAGAAAGTGGTATAAAAGTACTTAAATAAATATTTTTCTTTCTAAAATTCAATGTATTGTGTTCTTCATTAACGTAATGTAAAATGACAACAAAAAAAGTTGAAATGTTTAAGGAATTTCTTTTATTTGTTATCCACTTAAGTTAAAAAACCTTGATTTTATGACCACTTTACCCCACCAGACCCTACACAAGTTTTTCATCAAAAGCTTTTTCCTACAAAGTTAGTTTGAAGCAAATTCGCCTCATAGTTCGGAATTACCTTGAATTTCCACGTAGGCGCTAATGTTAAGTTTTTTTGAGCTGTTCAAAATTGAACAAAAAATAGTTCAAATCAAAAAGTGAAATATGTGAATGAGGTGTCCTCGCCGAGATCTTTCGAGCAAAAAAAAGTTTGTTCGAATCGGACTATTCATTCAAAAGTTATTGGGGGGGGGGGGGGGGAGACAGAAAGACCGACAGATATTTTCCCCCATCTCAATACCCTACTTTCCAATTTTTAATTTTTCATTATTTATTTAATTATTTTATTTATTTTTGACTTTTTTTTTTTTGTTTTTTGCGATATTTTAAAGATGCATTAAGCCTTCTTTTATGATTTTTTCTTCTTTTTCTGACTTTTACTGGGAAAGTAGGCTAAAAACGGAATGAAATCTTACGTAAGAACAGGAGGAAAGGATTTGAAAAATCTTATGTACATTTATATAGGGAGAGGGAGGGGGTCAAAAATTGCCAAAGTCATCCTTACGTAATTAATGAATGTCCCCATAGCCAGTTTGAATAGTTTTTGTGCTTTTTGTTGTTTTTCTGTGTCTTTTAGAACGAAATGTTTCTGCCATAAATATTTTTTGAAACAGCTCTAAGAACTACAACTCTAAAGTTTTCAACTATATTTCGTCAACTCGCTGTGTAGCTTTAATCGGTAAAACGCATGTGTAAAAAAATGTATATATTGTACAATATATATCCTAAAATATTTTCTATTACACATCATTTATTTTCTAGCTCACGTTCTCCGAAAAATCTTACTACGTTACCAGCTTCCGTGAATGGCAGAAAAAGTATGGTTGAGGAAAAATCGTCCAAAATGATGCTTATAAAAATGATTGGAGCGATAATCTGTATGAAAACTAAAGATCAGCAAATGAAAATTTTATTTCTTTAACAAATATGTCAAGAATTTATTTTTTTGGTAACTTTATCTCTCTACAGAAAAAAAAAATATATTTCGCAATATTCTTCCCTAGTTTGAAGTTGAGTTATAAGGAAGAAAATAATTTCGATTTTAGGAAACTGAAGAAGTTGTATGCTTGGTATTTTCTTCTTCTTTTCCGAAGCTGTACTTATTTGGCGCGATTGAGAGTTTAATTGCATCATAAAACGGAAGTAATGTAAAGGAAGTGTTTGGGAATGACGTTATAAATTCAAATGAATTGAACCGCGCTTGTGTGCTGGTTGCCTACGCGTTTTGTGTGATTTCTAAATTCAATAGTACGGAAGCTTTATCAGCGCTAAGAATATTTCTTTTAAATTTGTTATTTTTCCCTGATCAATTGATGTGTATATGATAAACAATGTCGCAACGCCGAAGTCAGGGTGTAAAAGAAACTGACTTTTGAAAAAATCAAATAAATCGGATTTTAAATTAAAAAAAAAATAATAATGCTTTAGAAGCCACATAGTTTTTATTAGTTTACATAAAAAATATAAACGCACTTGTATTTGATGTATTTAAAAATTACAAAACTATTTCAAGTATTCTTTCTCGAAACAACTTTCATGAAGTGATACAAAACCAATTCAATACAAATGCATATTATTCATCTTTTATATAGATGGTATAGTTGTAGCTACAAGTACTACATTATTATACTAATACTATAATAAAATATTATTAATGCCAAGAAAAAATGGGGCAAATAAGCAAATGGGGTAGCATATAGTTTTACGTAAAAACCAAATGAGAGTTAAGTAAAAGAAAAGCAATAATTACACTTTTTTCTTTTTCTTTTTTTCCTTTTTTACGAAGTCATAAAACATTCTTGATCCTGTGAAGTATTACGGCGCAAACCGCTTATTCATACGACAATTTGTAGTTTTTCTATATGAATTTTTGAAATCTGTCAAGGTCGTTTCGGATAACCTGTATAGCTGACGGTATAGCAGTCCACAAGAGTCATCATTTGCATATTTTGTCTTACACATCATTTTGTATGCGTCCCCAATATTTGTTTAATTGTATACTAGACACGAGAAGTATCACCAAAAAGAGATAAATGTCGCTAATGGTTTAAAAAAAAAAATCTGGATACTGGACAACAGCTCTATCGGCTGCAATCATTTTGCAATCGTCTATAAAAGTAATGTCCTCTTTAAAATTCAGCACGTGAGTTTATTAAGTGCAATTTACTGTCCCACAAAATATCTTCCAGGAGATTATAGGTTAGTGAAAACGTTTTAATTAAGGTTGCTACAACACGACAATTAAAAAATTTGGGCAATTAGTGTCTTTGAAAATAATTTCATCTTTAAAATTCTTCCAAGAGATTACTGGTTAGTGAAAACGGTTTGGTTTTTGAAAACTCTTATCACATGACAGTTAAAAAAAAAATTAATAACATAAGTCAAGTGGAATAATTTTTCTTGCGTTGCGCTTAAATTACCGTTTTGTAATTATTGCCCCTGTATTTCTCCAAAAATTTGAGCATTACGGTATTTATTCTCGGGAAAATATTACTTTACATATTCGATAAATAACGTTTCTATTGTCATCCTATGTTTTCACTTAAAGTATTGATTAGTAGATAAAAAGTCGATTTAAAATCTTAAACGCAAAAAAAAAAAAAAAAAATCCTAGTGATGAACGAAGTTGAATTTTTTATACTTGTCATTTGTGAAAATGAGAAAATCACTGATTGAATATAACTTTCACAATCAATATTTTTTCTTAAGCACGTTCGCCATTTTTGCAATTTTGTTGTCACCTTGCACCCAGAATCAACTTAATCGACCCCATATTTGTGGTCGCGACCCCTAGTCAGAACACTACTGGTCTACCCACTAATTCGAACAGCAATAATATACTTGACAAAATATTGATTTCACGAGCAGTGGATGATTAGTAGTTTTCTTGTACTAACCTCTACAGTGAAGCTACATACTGTAGATTCCCATAATGTCATTTTCCAATACAGTAAAAACTGTAAAGTTGACCACCCTTGTAAGTTGATTACCTGTCTATGTTGACCACCAATATGCACCAAATTTGGCTGAGAATCATATAACAAACCCTTTGTAAGTTGACCACCTGTCTGAGTTGACCATTAAAGTACTGCACCGCAAGTGGTCAACTTACACAGGTTTCGCTGTATAGGGGAAAGGAGAGTACATGTGAACATGGTTGCAAAAGATCTTGAAAAATTCTGAAGTGATGGTAACGCCATTTGCAAAACTTTTAAGCCATGAGTCATTTTGTGCTTCTGTGACAACTAAAGCTCTAACAACTTCTTGTTTCAGCAGCTATTTCGAAAAAGGGATATTTTTGATACACAACTTCTAATTACAACACAAACGTTCTGTTTTCGCGTCCTAAATTTTTGAAAAGAAAAAAAAATAATAAAATAATAATAATAATAATAATAATGTCTTCAGATCGCGCATGAGCTTCGAAGTCCCAAGAAAAATGTAAAAAATGATCAATTTTCAGATTGCTTTTTTGAAAATCCAAAATTTTAAAAATTGTTGTTCTTATATCCTTCAAAAGCTTTTATTAACACTATTTTAATGGATCTTCAAAATTATTATTTGTATTCCTTCAGTTTTTAGTTCACCCAAAAGCTGTAAAGTTTCGTAAAATTAACCAAAAATCGATTTTTTTTGTGCATTGCAGTATATTTTCTTTTTCTTTTTTTACGATTTAAAATTTCATACCTGTGTTTAAAAAAAATATATATTTTTACTAATGAAGAGTTTGGTTTCGCCTTTGGACTTACTTAGTGAGCTACACTAATTTTATTTAAATCAGCACTTTTCACTGAAATATCTCCAAGAATTATATTGATTAGATAAACTTTTCAAATATGCACAGGAGTAAAGCGTGTTTTGTTACGAATAAAGCGCTTTTATCTGGATTAAACTGGGGAAAAAATGTTTCTTTTCAACTAAAATTTTTTTAAAAAATGTTTGAGGAACTGCTGATAAAGAAGAGAACTCAGTCGCTGTCTTTCTTTTTAGGTAATGTAAAGTGAGCAATATTTATCTTTTAAATTTTTATTTCATCGATTTAAGTACAGTCGAGTCCCGACTTACGCGAGGGATGCGTTCCAAGACTCCTCGCGTAAGTCGAAATTTCGCGTTGTGGAAAAACATATGCTTTGAATTTTTTTAGAAGCCCACCAAATTTTTTTAGACACTTATAAACACCCTCAAACTGCTTTAAAGCATTCCTCAACTATACACTACAGTTTCCTACACAAATAAATGAACTTTTACTGTATTTAAAAAATAAAAACTGTTTAACATGAAATACAAGGTGCATGAAATGAATGATCAATGGGAGGAAAATACATAAAATAAAACAACACGGCACGCACAGTATGAAGGAAAAAAATGCTGCACTATAATAGTGCTGTACAGTAAATACAGTAACAATATTTATGAGTTAAAAAATGAAGATAATGATGATTTGTGCTTGATGATACGATCGTTATTCTTATCAAATACATTTTTAAATACGGATGCTTTTATAACGTTTTAATTTGTGGCAACAGCCCCTCCTCCTGATCTATTTAATCCACAATACAAGAGCAGCTTCCATTTTAATCTTTATTTTGCTAGACTGCTGTGCAAGCTTCAGTATTGAAACTAAGTTCTGAAATTTTAAGGGTATCTTTTTGTTTTGACTTTTAACTGTACTTATTGAAGATTCACTCATACTTATTGCCGCGCTACCCCTACCGTCGACTTTCCTTTTTTTTTTTGTTTAATTTGTAGTTGTAGCATATCGAGAATCTTAGCCCGCTTTTTTTTTTTTATCAGAAACTTTTTTTTTCTTCCCATATTCACTATCTTTAGATGAAGGCACCACTAAAGTGCCATTGTATTTCAATTTTAGACTAATTTGGTGGGGGAACTTTCGCTGTCACGCTGTCAGTGATGCTCAAAGGGATATGTAATAACATTCACGAAATCAATATTTAGTAGCCAATAACGAAGCCGATACTACGTCCTTCCGAAAAAAATTCGCGTTGTGAACTAAAAATTCGCGTTGACTCTAAAATTGGCTACTTGTGAAAAATTCGCGTTATAGCCATTTCGCGTAAGTCGATTCGCGTTGTAGCGGGAGTCGACTGAATTGATGTTCGAAATAATAATTATTATTATTGGTAAAAATAACTAATCCTTTTTCCCCTTAAAAAAAAATCCGTTTGAAAGACCTATTAACCTTTGCGATTTAATTTCTTTGAAGCAAATTACGCATAAATAACAAAGTTTGATTAAGTGGTTTCAATTAGGGTCAGCAGTTAATATTTAGTTAATTTTCAAAATTTTCTTTCTTAAAAAACTTAAGATGACTTATCAAGGGCTTCTACACATTTTAATGACCGATTGATTCTATAAACAATCACCGATATTTATTTGTTTAGGGTAATCTGCCAGGAATTTTCCACAAGCCCATAGCCTCTACCACCCAGGGGCACCCCTATGGGAAGTTACGGAAGGTCACTGTGACCTCCAAAAATATTTTTATTCGGCAAATTTCGTCTGACAGTTCGACAAAATCATCATCATTCGGCGAAATTTGGAGTTCCTTCGGAAAAATTTAGAGTTCCATTTAGCAATTGTGAATTTCTGCCCTATCAAAAAGTTAAGTTCGGTGTCCCTTGCTCCCACCTCATACAAGCCATTGAATCAATCCTTAAGATTTGAATTCTTTTTGTCTACTTCCAGGCAAATTCCTGGGCAATTGCCCATTTTTTAATGTCCTGCCTACTACGCATTTGTCTAACCCACATCACTGCTTTAGACTATTAAGGCATGATCGGAAAAAGCACTCTATACCAATATATAGGGTGACAAGAAATAACTTGGACACACATAATTCATTACAATTTTAGTGCTAGTGAAAATATTACCACCAAACTTCAAAATTAATATGAATACATTATTTTGTGTCTCTAATATATTTAACTCAACTGTGTATTAAATTTCATTTAACTATGATGCTTCCTTCATGGTGTTGCAATTTTCACAAAGAGGAGTGTAAATGAATTATTAAGTGCGTTTTTAACAAACTACATTCTATTTTCAAAAGTTAAATAGCACAGCATTGTAGGACAGGGGCGGCATTTCAGCATTTCGTTTGGGGGGTCAAGTTTCTTGAACATGAATTTCCTCAGTACGGTATAAAATACACATTGGTTAACAAGAAGTGATAATAAAATGGTTTTAATGTCAAGAATAATTAGGTTTGTTAAGAACAATTAAAATTGTTACGGCCGAAGCTTTAAATTTATTTTTTAATAAGTTATCTCACAAAACATCTCCGTACTATTTTTTTTTTTTTTTGTAAAGTCTTAATTTGCTATTTTTGTAGTCAGGAAGAACATAAAATTTTGTTACTATATTTAATCAATATCCAGTGTTTTGCTTTATTGTCAGTACAGCCAGGGGCGTGCACAAAAATTTTGAGACCCGTTACAAATAACTTTTTCGCCCCCTCCCCTCCATATTGTTTACCCCTATATTTCACCCCCGTGCACGCTCCTGAGTACAGCTAAAGATGAAGATCTTGTTTGCCTCATTGCGCTTCGAAGGTAATTCTCTAACCTCCTGACTCACAAAAGTCGAAATTGGTTGACGTTCAGTTCTCCCACAACTTTCTGGTTGTGTGCTGAGTTTTTTTCACTAATGAAGAGGTTCCATTGTAGCCTTGCAATAGCTATATGATGGATTTTCGTGTTAATTTGTGCTTATTTACGTTGGTGTGCTGAGTTTTTTTCACTAATGAAGAGGTTCCATTGTAGCCTTGCAATAGCTATATGATGGATTTTCTTGTTAATTTGTGCTTATTTACGTTGGTTTTTCAATTTAATCACAAAAGTCATCTTTCAAATTACTGACCTGATTAAAACAGTCAAAAACAATGGAAGCAAGAAAGTTATGTCAAAAAAAAAAAAAAAAACACATTTCCTTCAGATTTCTCTCTTTAAAATAAATAAGAAAGCTTTTTAAATTGGGCTAGTATTTATTTTGCGTCATTAAAAAGTACAGTCGCAATTCACAAAACAATTCATCTTCCCTCATGCTTACTTATAAGTGTAATATTTTCTTTTTCGTTTTCTATAACCGAGCTACATAATATTGAACTTAAGAGCAATGATGAATATAGCTCATCAAATCCTGTCTCAATTTCTTAAGAAACTGTATTGATTCAAATAATTAAATGGCGCAGTCGCAACACCGTACGGGCATCTCATACAATATGCACCATCATAACATAGAGTACACAATTTTGAAATATTCAACCCATATGAAGAGATTACTTCTTTAGTTAAGGCAAACAATTAATCTCCGTCAGTTTTTTCTGTTCTGAAAATGCAAGCAAATGATTTTTTAAGTTATCTAAATTGAATTTACCCATTTTTTATTATTCTTAGAGAAAAATTTGGAGTTTGCAACCACCCCCTCTCGTCCCCCCCCATTTGCCGCCTCTGTTGTAGGATTATTCCACGAATATTGCGCATTCATAAACCAACAACAACAAAAAAAAATGTTAAATTTTGAAGAGTCTTGACTTCAAGTAAACGAAATCAAATTTTTGAGAAGATAAATTTCGAAAGAATTCCCCAACATTCCAGTTTGCATGTTAAGAAGGCGCCGGTCCCGGCCGGTTTTCCCCGGAAGCAAAACTGGCCACTTGGGCAGAAATAAAAAATATCAAAAGCAGAGAACGAAATCGGTAAACGAACTCTTCCAATTTTATCGCAGTTTTAACCGTGACGATATCTGTTATCGATATGATGATAGCCCATATCTATCGTTCTAAGAGGCCAAGATTAAAAAAAAAAGACGTTGGGATGCGCTGGGGCTGGACATCAATCGAAATGCATTCCATCAACGATATGTGCGCAGAATACCGAACTGGAGTTGAGGCTTGATCGATATGCATGTCACCTCCCCACTTCCGATTTTTGGGGAAAGATAACTGCCTCACTATAAATCTCATTCTTCTTGAAAGTATTCCACCGCCTTTTGTCCCGAAACTAGTTTCGAGGATGGAAATTGACCACTCTTGGTCACTAATGGCCTCTCATTTAAATGCAGCGAAGGTATGATCGTGGGGTATTAGCGGAATCGCCATTGAAATGTATTCCAGTATGGCGTAGAAAATGATTTAATTTCGCCGTAACTGCTGTTTTACATTGGTGATGGATTTCTAGTTCGGTTGTACGACTTGTCGTTTTTGGGAAGACAATTTTCTTAAGAGGGAAAATTGGATTTTTTCTCGTTTATCAATTTCGAAACTATTTTTCTCCGTCTGCTGTTCTCAGGAGTGCAGTTCAAGCAGCCGATTTTCCCACGATCAAAAAATTTAGCCCGAAGGTGGTCATACGCAGTGGCGCACACAGAAATGTTTCAACGGATTTTCCAGGATCGAAGGTCCACATCCACCATTCTCATATCATACTCCAACACACATCCAAACATATTCTTTTGATTTCATCGACTGTCGGGAATAAAAACCATTAAAAGAATATTGAATAATTACTTAGCATTAAATAATGAATAAATGCCTTTGTGCTGAAAATTAAAATAATCAATTAATAAACGTATTGAAGCTGCAGAGACGAGTTTCGGTGTTAGAAGGAACACCTTTTTAAATGCAAAGTAATGAGGTTTTTTCCTTCAGACACAAAAGTAGTACTTTTTGTCACTGAAATTGATAGAATAAGCAAAAAAAAAAAAAAAAACATGGACCCAGAAAATACTTTCATTTTTCCAACAGTTATTTTTTAATTAATTTTTTTAAATGTCCGATTTTTGAAACAAGGCGTGGTTTTGATGACGTCACAAATGATGCACTTTGCCGCATCTTTAAACCGCGATTGCACGCTTTGATAATCAAGAAGCAAATTAAAATTGCGCTCTACGCTTGCTATCAACCATATCGTTGCCAATACACGTGAGTAAAGATGCGAATTAAATATTTTGCTCTGTGAATGGCAACACAGAATGGCATTTCATCATTTGTGATGTCATCGGACAGAAGCGTAAACATTAAAAGCGCGCCGATTTATGTCATTTTTTGAAAATATTAAACTTAAACAAATTACTTAAAAAATGGTCAGATCCTATGTTTTTAAGCATGCTCATTCAGAAAAAAATGCTTTTAAAACTTTGGAAACGACCCCATTGTGAGCTTCTGAATAAAAAAAAGTCATCCGAGAAATGACTTTTCATCCGGAAGTTTCCTCGGATGACTTTTCATCCAGAAGCTCAGAATTCTTTTCATTGAAAAAGGTGTTCCTTGTAGCATCAAAACATGTGTCTGCAGTAATTTGCAATTTTTGTGCTACAATACGTTGGTTAATTTATTATTTTACTTAGTTGATAAAATAAATTTGTTGCTATAACAAATATTTTATTAAAATACAAGAAAGCGCAAGAATGAATGTATTTACGTTTTCTCTTAATTAAAAGTGTTCCCTAATGGATGATTTTGCTTCACTGTTTTTATAACATCGATATAAAATCATCATCACAGAGCAAATTATGTTCATATGCAGTTCGATTTTGCAGAGAAGAAAGAGAAAAATAAATTTTATTTTTTCATTTATTAAATCTGAAATTATTGTTATACCGTTTCTTGGAATTATTTTACGCACTATTTACATAGGGTTACAGTTGATAAGGCTGATGGGAGGGGTCCGGACCCCTTGGACCTTCCCCTTGTGTGCGCCACTGGTCATACATATGCGCATTCTAGGTACGACGTATAGAGAAGTTTTGAACGTGGTTTCCCTATTATCATTTTCCCCCTTGAACTTCTGTAACATGTTACGGCATAACTGTAAGTGTAAAGGAGAGCTATCAATGAGAAAACTTACACCTCAGTTTATACTATTTGCAGAGCGATAAAAATTTTAGTAAAATTATAAATTCATCAATTGTCTGTAGCGTGCGCCCCAAGTTTTTTCTATTAAAGTTTACAAGTATTTTGATAGCTATTAGAAACCAACAACCACAAATTTTCCAGGCAATCTGCAAGAGGTTCTGAAATTGTATTGGACTTTAAATTTATTAGAAGCGAAGAGAAATTATTTTATACTTTCTAGTTCATTTTAAAAATATGGTATATTAATTTTTGTTTGTTTCATTAATTATTAAAACGCATAAACAATTTGCCTAAAAACACAAGAACAATATAAAATGACCAAGAAATATTGAAACTTATATGAAAATAAAATTTATGAAATTGTTGATATTTTGAACCAACTATTACTTTTGGAATATAAAGGACTAAAATAAATATGAAAATTGAAAAAAAGAATAAATTAAAGTAACAAAAAAGCAAATTAAAGTCAACTGTCGCGTGTATCTCGCAGATATTCACAGTAGATATGAAGACTTCTACTGACGCTTGAAAAATTCCAATGATGTCTAAAAATAGGTACAGGGGAGGAAGAAGAGTGTTTTTGTTTGTTATATGATTTATTTTTCTTTGTAGAGTTTTTTCTGCATGAAATTTAGATTTTTTTTAAAACTTTATTTTGCTCGATGTAACTTTTTTGGCTTAATTTTGTTACGAATAAGTCAATTACTAAAAAGTAGAGGAGAGTTTTTCCATCCAGAGAGAAAAAAAAAATATGGTTACTCACTTTATAAAAAAAACAACGTTACCTATAACGAGTGTTATGTTCATGTAATTCCATCTACAGTCAACTCTCCGTAACTCAAAGTCTCAAGGGACCAGATAAAACCTTCGAATTATCGGTATTTCGAGTCATCGGAAGTTCCTTTGCGAGTCTTCTTAAAAGTAATCTTTATTTTATTCAAAAAAGAAAAAGTGTATTATAATCAATTGACTACAACACATATAGTTTGGATAAAGTTAATTATTAGTAATACATAAAAACATTTTCAAAGAGAATAGTTTTAGAATAGTTTTTATTAGCTGTTTACTTTAAAATCAGTTTTAACTACTGTTTATGTTCATTTTCCAATTTCTTGATTTTAGTTCGAATTGCTTTTAAACTTTTGTCATAATCGTACTTTTTTTTTTTTTTTTGAAAAAAAAAAAAAAGCTACTTTTATCAATTTTTGCCAAATTTTCTAGTTTTTCAAAGATTAGTCAGCAATGAAATTTTAGGTTGTCAGCATGGCAAAAAGTACCTCAGTCGGATACTTTTTAAGTACGTATCTTGCAACATTGTGCGCATTAAGGAGCACTATTATAAATAAATTATTCCTCTCCTACAAGCTATTTAGCAAAGCAATGTGCTAAAAGTGAAAAATAACTTTTTTTCTTATTTTGGCTGCATTTATAGACAGAAAATGGAGACGAAAACCCGCAAAAACTTCGACTTAAAAGGAGTACATTTGAGACATCGAGACAACTTTGTATTGAAAATAGTAAATTATTTTGGGACCGAATGAAAAGTTCAAGACAAAAAAATATTCGAGTTATAAGGCTTCGAGTTATCGAGAGTCCACTGTATTTTAAAAAAATAAGTTAAACTTGTTTTCATAAATATCAACAAAATGAGATTATATTTAAACGATCAGTTCAGCAACCTACCATAGATAAATAAATACCTTTGTGCTGAAAAGTAAAGTAAGGAATAACAACGTCAAAAAGCACAAATTGCAGATTACTGCAGACACGTGTTTCGGCGTTACAAGGAACGCCTTTTTTAATGCAAAAAGAAATGAGCTTATGGATGAAAAGACACACGAGTCGAATATCTTTCCATCCATAAGCTCATTTCTTTTTGCATTGAAAAAGGCGTTCCTTTTAACGCCGAAATAGGTGTCTGCAGTAATTTGCAATTTGTGCTTTTTGACGTTGTTATTTCCTACCTAAGCCTTGTCATCATAATACAAATTTAAAAATAAAGAAAAAAATTCAAATAATTCAAATTCTAACATTAGTTTGTCTTTTTTTTTTTAGTGGAATAGAAGTAGAATTAATTTTTCCTAACATTTTCGAAAGAGATTTCAAAAGATTTTCAATAACATGATTAAAATTTCCTTGAATTCGTAGACAAAGTTTTTTATGCGATTAAATATGCTGGTCATATTTTGTTTCAAGAAGGGCATGGCTAGTTCAGTCATGATTCATTCTATTCACGATTCAGCTCTCGAAAGACACATGATACGTCGACCTTAAAATGACTTCTTTACCTCAAGCTGGAAGAGCAGAAATAGCCTTTTGATATCGAGAAAAAGTTCTGAATTTTAGAGCTGGAATCGAAGGCCTTCGTTTATTTTCGAAGTAAATGTTGTTGAGTTAACTAGATTTTAGAAACAATGATAAGCAATTTTTTTACAGAACTAGGGGGTTCCTCCTCCTGCTCCTGGCGCTCATCAACCCCCCGAAGATTACTCCGCAATCTTATTTGATTCGCGAAGATTGAATCGTCAATTAGAAAGCAACAGATTAAAATCGCATTTTGAGTTCTTTTTGGAACAAAAAGTACCCCTTCCCGGGTTTCAAAAGAACTTGTACCAACATACAGTGCCGTAAGAGCTAAAGGGCTGTTGAGCATTGCAAAACAGCAGTTTTGTACGTTTGAAAACTCGCTTTCATATTCGTGGTCTCTAGTAATTTATTTTGCTCTTTAGCTTGAGGCTTGAATTAAGTTGAGCCTAAGATTTTCCGTTGAAATCGAAACCCTTAAAATTTTGTGAATAAGAAAGAAGAAGCAAACGAATCTAAAAGACGTAACACACACTATGGCAACGCCATACAAAACATTAGTAGTTTGAATGCAGATGAGGTTTTTCGAACTTGATTAAAACGTCATGTAACTTTTTTTCCTTTGGAGATAGAAGCTTAGTTTTTCGACCATGGGTCGAGTTAGATCTAGAGTAAAAAAAGCCGGTTTTTCCAGTGGTGTCAAAAAGAAAACTGGGACAATTCCTTCACTTTTATTGATAGATTTAATGAAGAAATTTCAGCTGAGCCTAAAAAACTTCGAGCTAAAAATGCAAATAACTCCCGCCGTAACTAAGTTAGAGCTTTGAAACAAATTGCGTAGAATGCGGAAAATTCCATTCTTTAGAGTGATGTATAATATTAATATGTGTAAGTAATTTTCACCCCTTTGATAGGCAATTTACGTGAAATTTGTTCTTAAAAACTTAATTACAAAAAAAAAAACTAATTTGAAACTTAAAAAACAAAACCCCAGGTGCAAACCTCCGGGACTCGAAGTAATTTTGTACAAAATTTCAACGCTGTAGGTGCTATGGGATCTCCTGGACGCAGGCCCGCCACAGACTTCCTTTCAGAATTTCTTTGACCTTATTTTTTTTAAATATAAAGAAATAGGTCCCTTTCACGAAAAAGTCGCCAGTTTGTGCCGCACGTGACAGCTCTTATTTTATTGAAAAGTAATAACTTTAAGAGGTAATGAAAAAAATTTTGTTGCTCAAGAAATCAAACATATTTTTGTGTTTTTTTTCAGCAACAAAGTTCTGTTCATTCCCTTTAAATTTTTATTTTTAATGAAATGTATGAAACGTCACGTTCGAGGCAAAATGTTAATTTTTCCGTGGAATGGCCTGAAATACGACGCTATTTAGAAACGAATTTGTATGATTAATAAAAATTGAAAAAATCAGTTATTATTTTTTTTTTAGTGAAAATATTCTTTTAATAGAAGAACTCTATGAATACATGAGGAAGTGAGAAGTGTAAGTGCCAATATTTAAAATTTGGAGGTAACCAGTACAAATAGAAGGTGAACCTCTCCTTTGTTTTGGGACAAGAGATAGAACTAGTAGCCCTGGTAGATGCTCCTATACAGCATGATTTAGGGAAAAAAAATCAATGAAAGCTTATCTAGGACCGCAACTTTAAACACGTTTTACTTGAAACTTGAAAATGTGCATTTCATCCCTTTGCTTCTCACTGCCTCATATAAAACAATAGTAATCATATAGTCTATATCAGTGGTCTTCAACCTTATTTTAATAAAGAGCCAAATTTTTATTATGGACTAGCCGCCTGCGGCGACCAGCTGGTCTGCCTTTTTACGCAATTCGCTTTTTTTGCGCCAGGGTTGCCGCCTTCGGCGGCTGCTTAGACAATTTAGCGACGGTATTATCAATGTTTTTCTCTATATAAAGTGCTAAAAAGTGCAAAAAAACACATAAAACATTAAATAACTTTTTTTCTAATTAAAATATCAAAAATCGAAGCCCGAGGTGCACATTTTCATCAAAAACTGCACCTGTGTACCAAATTTCATCTTTCTAGGCTTTACCGTTTTCCCAGGATGCGCGCCACAAACACACACACACACACACACAAACATCTTATTTTATTACTAGCCGCCTGCGGCGACCAGCTGGTCCGCCTTTTTACGCCATTCGCCTTTTTGCGCCAGAGTTGCCGCCTTCGGCGGCTGCTTAGACAATTTAGCGACGGTATTAATCGATGTTTTTCTCTTTTTTCTCAATATTATCATTCGCCTTTTTACACCGATGTTGCCGCCTTCGGCGGCTGCTTAAACAAATTTCGTGGCGATATCAATCAATCTATATCTATGTATATCATTAGTAGTTTGAATAAAATATTTTCTAGATCTATCTCCAGTTCCGTCGTTTGGAATATTTTTAAAGGAGGGGGAGACACAAACGACGTACTCTTCATGCAAATTTTGTCGAAAAATAACAAAAAGCACTTCCACTTTTATGTGAAAGCATTGTTTTTTCAAAGTCATGGTGTGTGGGGGGGGGGGGGGAGGGCACTGACACCCCGTTGAAATTCCTGAAATGACGGGCATGCCTCTTTCTTGTTGTCCATCTGCTATATCGAACACTATTATTTGTCTATCTATCAATCTATACAATCTGCGCATATCTACCTCATGACAGTACAATCTTTTTTTATTTATATAAGTATTAATTCGAAAATAAAAACATTTTTTGTCCACTCAACCTCTATCTATCTCTGTATCTACCTAACCTAACCGCCAATTCGTAACAGAAACGAAGATCATGCAAAAAATCGCGGGCTTTATTTATTTAATCAAAATAGCCCTCAAAAATAAAGGCTCTATGTTCCCCGTAGTGTTCAAAAAGTAGCGCTTGCAAAAAAAAAAAAAAAAAAAAAAAAGGTGAAGAGAAGGTAAACGATTTCAGTTGGATCACGTGATGAGGTAAGCTCGGAACTCAGCCGGCAAGCGAACAGCTCGCGTTGTGTTCTGACATTAAAAAAATTGTAAAAAAAAAAAACTATTGCGTATTTTTCAAAACTTTTTTCTTCTGAAGGGGGTGGAATGTTTTTACTATTACCAACTAAAATTTTAGAATTGAGGGTTCAATACTTGTCGCACGATGGGTTTCAAAAAAAAACTAAACCCAGAAAAAAATGTAAAATAAAGGTTTTTTCAAAAATCTATAAAAAATACAAAAATTGCTCTATCTTCAAAATTTTTTCATTCATCATATTTAAAATTAAATTTCCTACACAATAGTACAAAAAATATCCGTCTGGCGCGATTGGTTCGGGATCTGTGAGGTCAAAAGTACTAAAAAGTGCTAAAAATAACATAAAACATTAACTTTTTTTCTAATTAAAATATCAAAAATCGAATCCCGAGGTGCACATTTTCAGCAAAAACTGCACCTGTGTACCAAATTTCAAGGTCTTACCGTTTTCCCAGGATGCGCGCCACAAACACACACACACACACACACACAAACATCTTGTTTTATTATATGTATAGATATGTATAGAAGATAGATATGTATAGAAGAAGGACTTGCGATCCGCAATGATCAAATTATGTAGTTTTAAAATAAATTTTCATTTAGTTTGAACAGTATAAGGTGAATCGGTGTTTAACAGATAGCGTAATCGAAATAGGAAACATGATTAAAGAATACTCAAATTTGTTACAAAAGACAAAATTAAACTTAAATTATCAAACAGTAATTTTTTTAGTTTGATGAGAAATCTGGCGTTTTTCGCTTTTTCTCTTTTGCTAATCTGTCAACATTGTCTTTTATGAGTGACTAGCAGTACCCGCATGGCGATGCCCGTGCTAAGAATTTAAAGGAAGTCAGTTAAATAAAAAAGTGTCTGCCAAATTATAACACCACTTGAGTTTGCATGGAAATTGACAATGATTCCCCCCCCCCCAAAAAAAGGGCAAAAGACCCCTTTAGAAACACCCGAATGCAACCAAAAGTGGAGGTACACAACTAGACCCCACTAGGAGTCTACGTACCCAATTTCAACTTTCTAGAACATACCGTTCTTGAGTTATGCGACATACATACGCACATACATACATACGTACATACAGACATCACGAGAACTAAAACTCGGGAATCGTCAAAATGGATATTTCGCGTGTCTATACGTTCTTAGGCACTTATCCACGTGTGGTCGAGTCGAAAAAAAAAAAAAAAACTCAGCATTCATTCGGTGTTGAGTAAAATGAAAATTAAGGTCGATTTTTGAGTGAAATTTTTTTTTTGCGAATACAATACTTCCTAACAAACTATTTTAACAATACTTCCTATTTTGTAAAAGGAAGTGAAAAGAGAGAAAGATAACAGAATAAACAATAAAATAATAGCAATAATTTTTTTTCGCAAAAAAGCAATTTTTGGAATAGTTTTGAAAAATTTCGACGGGAGTTTGAACCCTAAAAGAGAGAGAGCCCACCGCTTCAATACGGATATGCTGGTATATATCTATATATATAAAAATGGAGTTTGGTAAATTTGTTCCCTAAGATCTCAGAAACTACCCGGCAGATTTGGCTGAAACTTTCACCGATTGTTCTTTTTGGTACTGGGGAGGTTTGTAGACCAGTTCGAAAAAAATCCGATTGATAGTTCCTTTTTTATTCTAATTTGTCCAAATTTTCGCATAAATGCCCCAATATGACTGTGAAAAAATACGTGCACATATTAAAATTATGTGTACATCGAAAGCGCTTATTTTTCTGCTGAAGATGGCATCTGTTAGAAAGTTCTAAGTTGTATGAAAAACGAGTTATGAGCTTTTTTTGTTCCATGTTCGAAGGCTTTAAACAACCCAATTCATTATTTAGTGTATCATCTCAACTCCAAGTTCATAGCTAGAACTGTTGAATATTTTTGTGTTTCGTCTGACTGTTTGAGGCTTTTCTCAAGTCAAATCTTAAAGTAACGTTTTTCCACAAGATTGGCTAAAAATAAATGAATTTAGCTGATCATTTTCCATTTAAACGGAACTTAAATGTAATTAACGGTTTTTTTTTATTATTATCATTTATGCGGATTGGACACTTACTCACTATCCAATCAATCAGTAGAAATATCGCCAAAATTTTTGCGTAAAGATTCAGTAGCTGATGCATTTGGTAGTTTTTTCAACTATCGCTGTTTTTGAAGCCAAAGGTTACGTAATAATGTTTCTCAGCTTACACCATGTAAACAAAATATCGCCAATCAGAGAATCTTTAAAAAAAACTTTTTTTTTTTACTGTGGAAAATAATCCAGCAACTAAATAAGGCAAATCCATAAAAAGCAAAAAAACTTCCATAAATTTTCATTTTTGCACAATTTCAAACAATCGCCAAATTTTATTACTTATTTTGAAAATATTTCGTATGAAACCGTTTAGCGCCATTTTATTTTGACCAAAAGTATATCTCAGCATCTGGCGACAATATTTCTATAATAAAAATTATTAAGAGGGGCGAGTATTATCGAAGGTGTCCCAAAATGATTCTCGCAAATTTGGTAACATTTTAAACCGCACTAAGTGCCCACAATAATTGAAATTTCCCAAAAGAAAAAAAACTAAAGCAAGTGTAAGGGGAACACGGGCGGCTACATTTTTTTAAACAGTTCGTACATCAATAGCCATACAGAGAAGGTTTTAGATGTAAAAAAAAGTACTAACAGATAAATCTTTTTAAACATGTAAAGTTTAATTTCATATTTCGGAAATTCTTCAAATTTGTATACGCTTAGATGTCGTGCTTTCGTTTTTAAATGAATACTATTTTGTTCTTTATACTTATTGCTATTTTAGTTTTATGAGTAAGGAAGAAGCTCGATTTTTAATCACGTCAAAAAGGTTTGTTTTTAATTCTTTCGCTTAAAACAGAAAACAAGGGCAAGTAACGATTGTTTCTCATAACTATTACTGACCCGGGCAACGTCGGGTATTTTTGCTAGTACTATATGATTTTGTAGTAAATTGTATTTTGATTGCCTGTTATGATGTTTCGGAAACATTATTGCACAGAACTTTCAATACGCTTTTGATAAGGAAACTTCAATGTTACTTCTTTTAAAAAATAACTTCGGATGCTCTCCTTTTTTGCTGTTTTTAGGTTCAGAACTGAAGTCCTGCGGAAGAGACAGTGAATAGGAAGAGAGACCGTTGTTCTCTTTTTCGCACAGGCTCGTCAGAATTCTTTCAGAACTTCGTGTCCTCGTGCAGCACACAAATTCAAATTGTAAGTAGATAAAACTTTTCACCAACTTTCTCTCAGACTTTCCTATGAAGGCACAATTTCATTTCAGAATTTCTTAAACACTGTAATACTTTGCACAAGTTGAAGAACCTTTTTATTGAATGGGTGATCTGATGAGTGAATGAACATTGAAGAGCCATTCCACGGTAACGTGCGGGACAAAAAAGACGCTTAAATTTCATTAACATTTCGTCTTATTTCTTAATATTTTAATTAAACAGAGGTAAGCAAATTATTAATTGTTACATTTGATACAAAGATATTCCTGACACAGTTACATTTTTATTCAACAATTTTATGGTTTAAATTTTAATTTATTTTCATGCGTTACGTGCGGGACATCCAAAGTCAAACTCTTATAACTCGCTTATGAATTAGTTAATATTTTTGCTTTCTTAATACATAAATGTTAAAATAAATAGTAGATTTTGAGAGCAAAGACTCCAATGTAAATTAAACATATCTCATTTGTTGAGAAACAACAATTTAAACAATTGAAGAAAAAAAATGTATTGCGCCATTCCACGAAAAGGTATTCACTTTGTCGCGCAAGTAGTGATTGATATAAAATGTAATTATTTTAAAAAAGTAATGACGAAATCTCTTGCTTAAGGAATCACACATTCGTTAGTAAATTGTTAAGTAATAAAATTTTTATCATTACCCTTTTAAATTATTATTTTTAATAAAATATATGAGGCGTTACGTGCGGGACAAAATTTGTTTTCGTAGAATGGCTCTAAAGCACAATTTCCTTTTCCAAACTTATATCTTTAAAAACTAGCATTTGAACTCTAAAAACAACAATTTCAAAAATGACGAAAAAGTACTCAAATTTGAACATATCGTGAGTCAAAATGGATCCGACTACGTTATAATCAAATTTGAAACATTTAAATACTCATCAAATATTCAAGTCAACATGTGTGCTCATTTTTAGGTATTTATGCTCATTTTCGAATACGTAATAATTTCAAAACTGAGTATTATGTACTCATTTTTGAGTATAAAATAATTCAACACACTATTTGATAACATGGGTACTCATATTTGAAACAAAACGTTTCAAGAAAATTTGAAAGCATGAATGTTTTTGAAAACTTTTCTCAGTGTGATACACGTTATTCAGAACATTTTTACGAATAGGCTACAAGATAATCTGACCAATGAATTAACACTAAAGCACTGTATCCTTTTCAAAACTTAGTAATGTCATTAAAAGCAAGTATTTGGTACACGCCATTAAAAATATTTTTACTGATAGGGTACTGAATAGGCTGATCAGTGAATGAAAACTCAAACACAATTTGATTTTCAGAAATTCATAATATTTTTGAAAACGGTAGTAATTTGGTACATAATATTGAAAACATTTTTTATTTATATGTGTTCAGTATTATTATTAGAAGAGAGCTTTTATGGTCCTGCTTCAGTTTTTTTAAAGGGGGAGAGGGTAGTTAGGGGATGAGGGTCAATTTATAAAATAAATTTTGAGCTTAGCAGACATATGTCTCATGATCCTTAAGTCAGGCTCTGAGTTAATAGCATTAATTCCAGGCGTGCAACCCCCTAAGAGCAAGGGCGCACCCCACTAAATACCAAGAAGACCCTCCAAAAAGCAAGACCCCCCCCCAAAAAAAAAAGGAAAAAATACCCCTCAAATTTCAATAGCGCAGCCTGTGCCATGATTCTCCTAGGCAGGATCGTGCACGGGGGGAGGGGGTAAGAACCCAAGTCTGAAGGGGGCTCAGTATTTTTTTTTAACTAGGCGTGAAATATAGGTGTAAACAACATGGAGGGGGGCCCGGAAAAGTCATTTGTGACGGGCCTCAAAATTTCTGCGCACGCCCCTGCCCCTAGGTGGGCACCCTTGTCAATTCTCCGGTATTGATTTCTGAATTAATTTTTACTACTATAGCCCAAAATAATGGTATTCAGTAATAAAAAAATAGACAGTAGCTCTAAAACATATATTGAAAATGAATAAATTTATAGAACAACAAAATCATGAAATAAAATTTATATGTATTGCATAAAGTCTTTTTTTCTTTTTGGAGAGGGGGAGGGGTTCGCAAAGTTAATTCGTTTTTAGGTGGACGTCCGTGGTGACCTGAACTTTGAGACCCTCTGCTGTAACCCATGTAGATTCCTTAAAATAGTTCGATGCAGGAAGATCATTGGACAGCGCTGCTGCATATCAAAAATGATTTATTTCGCATTAGGGACGGATTGTAATTCTTACTGACCTTGCACAAAAGATATCCTATCTCATGATGTCCCATATTCATTCAATCGAGATAGCACTAAGCTCCTTAGTTTTCCAGGTTTCCATACTAATGCACATTTTAAATACAAACTCGATTATTCATTATTTAAAGACACCCATCAGAGCGAACACCCTTACCACTCCCCCTTCCTTTCTCGTACACCCTCCCTGTCCGTTTATTAATAATAACAGAGTAAATAAAGATAACTTTTGTCGAAGTAATTGTATTTGCTTGCGCCAGTATGAAAGAGCGTTTTTTGTATGTTTTGAGTGGGCATGCGAAGGCTGCTTAAGTGTGCTTTGTCTCTGAAAGGTTCTTCTTAGATGAAGAAATTTAATATGAATAATTATTCTTGTCAGGTATTTCCGTAGACAATTTGGAAAAATGACAAAGTTTGGACTTGCTTTCAAAAAATCTTTTATCTTGGTGGAGGCATTTCATTATCTCTGTAATGTATTGTGGAACAAGGTTGCTATATACGGTGCTTCAAAAGTCTGTCATATTTTAATCGTCTTTTCTCCTTCAGTTATCTTCTAATCTAAAAATTCTTTTCAGATTTAAAGTGTATCTCAAGTAAAAAGTTTTCGCATAATTTATTCACATTGTTAAACTTGAATAAAACTACTAGTAAAGGACTATCTTCGAGTTAATCACTTATTTTTAAAATTAAAAATGAAATTTTAGACTAACAAGCTCTTTATTTCTCACATGTACAAGTTACGCGATTACAAAAATAAGAAGAAAAGTTAACGGATGCTTGTTTTTCCCTATGGACTTCCAGATATAATTAATAACATGAATTTTCAAGTGGGCCATTACGAAAAAAAAAGGCTTGGTGTTTCTTTTTTATTTTGTATTGTTGCGATATAGGCTCAATTTGGAAAACCTTGGAAATATAACAACCCACTAGCGCATAAATGTTTTCAAGTATATTGTGCGGCTCTGAGAAGTTGAGCTCCGACTTGGCGCTAAGTTGAGTTGAGAACCTTTCTTAGTAGTTTTTCAAAAATAAACCAAATATCATCCGAGCCA
Organism: Uloborus diversus; assembly: GCF_026930045.1. Lineage (NCBI taxonomy): Eukaryota > Metazoa > Arthropoda > Arachnida > Araneae > Uloboridae > Uloborus > Uloborus diversus. Next base: position 116,590,293 of record NC_072737.1, on the reverse strand, counting down.
ATAACACGTCTATTTTTCTCTAAACTCCCCCAAAACAGGTAAACATAGTCAAGGTCACAGCTCAACTAACCAGAGCTGCACTATACATATTACTATGAAAGTCCGAAGTTGTTAACATTCTCCAATTTCGGTCTTTCACCTTTCACAGTAACATGTATACTACCGTATATGAACTGGCCGTACGTGTGAAAACCAAAGTATTCAGGGTAGGTTGTTGCCCCCCCCCCCTCCCGCGTCCTTTGTAGTCAAAACAAAAATATACGATTTATTTCTACAGATACAGCAGTTCAAATTTATATTATTAGCATTCCCTTAGTCAGGAATGCCCAAGCAGCGGTTTTAACTTCAACTATGTTTTTCTTTCATCTCTATACTTTTCATACACTAGTGATGGGCAAAATCGAGTTCTCATAATCGAATCACTCGATTATTCAATACTCGATTATCAGTTCTCAAGTTCTATATCAGATCTAGCGTTCTCTGTTATCACAACTCGAGTTCTTGATTATCGTATCTCGAGTTCTAGATTATCACAGCTCGAGTTCTCGATTGTCACATCACGAGTTCTCGATTATGACTGCTCGAGTTCTTGATTATCACATCCTGAGATCTCGATTCAAAATAATTGCGAAGTTAATCGCTCGAGATTTCAATTCAAAATAATCGCTCGAGATTTCAATTTGAAAGATCTCGATTGTCAATCACTCGAGTTCCCGATTTCTAAAGAGCTCAAATATCAATCGCTAGAGTTCTTGATTTCGAAAGATCTCGATTGTCAATCACTCGATTATCAGAAGTACTCGATTATCAAAAGTTCTCAATTATACCCATCACTATCATACTTTCATAATTTTTATTCTAGGCTCTAGAAATAAATGTCTTTCTGGCGATACACATCTTTAGTTAAGATTCTATTTGATACGATATAGATCAGAGACTTTCTCTTTTGCTTTATAATGAATAATCTCTGTCACTTTATCTCACGTTATTAGTCTTTTTCTTGCCAATATTTTTGAAATATTGATAAGGCTTTTGAAATTTATCTTCACTTTAAGTTTATGGACCCCTTTTTTTTTGGTCTCTCCTGTCTTCTCTGAAGACTTCTTAACTGCTGAGTGATTTGTTGCAAAAAGCAGAACTCACTGAAATAAAATTTAGAAAAAACTCATTATGTTCCTATAAGGAAAAAGCCAGTCAGATTATTTTTTCCCTAGAGGAATCTTTCACTTCATTTCTCCCTCAAATTATTAGAAAGTACTTCTTGTCTTACTTTCCAAAAATATGATTTCCACCTTAATGGACTATGCGTGGACTATGCCCGTTTTAACCTACATGTGAATTGACGCCAAAGTGTGACGCCAAAACGAGGGGCCCGAGGAAGGGCAGCATTTAAATTTCAAAAATAGAAAAAGTAACTAAAATAATTTGAAATAATCGTTGAGTGTTAGAACCCCTGAACTTTCCATTGAACTACGGTATTAATCACCTTCTACCACTGCAGACAGCTGAATCCCCCCCCCCCCTCCCAACGAAAAGCAAAAAGGAGAAGAAGCAAAATTTCAAAATTTCCATGATTTAAAAAAAGTCCGCAGAAAATAATGTTCCAGAAATTTAAACAGTCAAGCTTATGAAGAAATGTTGGCATGTTTACATTCAGGAGTGCCCGATGGGAGGTCCTATTGACTTTCCGAAAAATGCCTTATTTGGAAAATTCGGAGACAATATTGCAACATTTAGATTCTTTTTTACTTCCTTTTACAAGAAAGGAAGTATTGTATTCGCGAAAAATATTTCACTCAAAAATCGACCTTCATTTCCATTTTACTCGACCCCGAATGAATATTAAGGTTTTTTTCTTTTTTCACTCGACCACAGTTGGATAAGTGCCTAAGAATGTATAGACACGAGAAATATCCATAATGACGATTCCCGAGTGAATTACAGCGAGTTTTCTCGTGACGTCTGTATGTACGTATGTATGTGCGCATGTATGCCGCATAACTCAAGAACGGTAAGTGCTAGAAAGTTGAAATTTGGTACGTAGACTCCAAGTGGGGTCTAGTTGTGCACCTCCCCTTTTCGTTGCGTTCGGGTGTCTCTAAAAGGTTCTTTTGCCCCTTTTTTTTGGGGGGGGGGAATCATTGTAAATTTCGATGTGAACTCAAGTGGTGTTATAATTTGGCGGACACTTGGCGATGTATTGCCAGTCTTTTGGTCGCCAAGTTTTGTCGTCAACTTGGCGACTTATTTGGCGATTTTTTTAAAAAAAATTTGTTTCAATTTGGCCTCGGTTGGTGATATTTAGAGAGTAAACTATTGAATCACATTAAAATTGCCACTAATGGGAAAATGACATTAAATTGGAGTAAAAGGAAATCATGTAATGCGTCATCAGCTCGTTTTTATAAATTTCAAGAGCGTCTGGATGTTGCTTTAAAAACGAGCAGCAGTTCATTCATTTATGCACTAATTCAGTGATAAATCATAGAAATATTCATCCAACAGGAGTGATTCATCCTTATCAACAGCATCAGGGGCACAGACAGGCCAGGTGGTATAAAGACATGACAAGCAGAGATAACGTTCAACGGCTTTCGGAGTGAGAATGAGCTGGCATTCTTGTTTTAACTGGTTGGTATCAGCAGCATGGACTAAATTTCCTTATTTATGATATTTTGTGATCAAAGACCTGGAATTTCATTAAAATTGCCCGTATATGACTTCCTTATCGGGTGAATTTTCGGAAAGTTACTCAATTTTGGTTATGCAGCTACTTAACATTTTGATACGGTTCATAGCTATATAACTTAAGTGAAAACTTTTGTTCATCAGGAATAAAAATAAGTGACATTATTGGTGTCAATAAACGAGCTGATGTGTGCTTCACATGACTTCCTTTTACTCCAATTTAATGTCATTTCGCCATTACTGGCAGTTTTAATGTGATTCAATAGTTTACTCTCTAAATATCATCAACAGTGGCCGAACTGAAAGATTATATAAAAAAAAAACGCAAAACTTGTCGCCAAGTTGGCAACAAAACTTGGCGACCAAAAGACTGACGATATATCGCCAAGTGTCCGCCAAATTGTAACACCACTTGAGTTGACATGGAAATTAACAATGATTTCCCCCCAAAAGGGGCAAAAGACCCCTTTAGAAACATCCGAAAGCAACCAAAAGGGGAGGTGCCCAACTAGACCCCACTAGGAATCTACGTACCAAATTTCAACTTTCTAGGACATACCGTTCTTGAGTTATGCGACGTACATACGCACATACATACGTACGTACATACAGACGTCACGAGAAAATTCGTTGTAACTAACTCGAGAACCATCAAAATGGATATTTCGCGAGCCTATACGTTCTTAGGCACTTTTCCACGTGATCGAGTCGAAAAAAAAAACAAAAAAAAACTTAACATTCATTCGGGGGTGAGCAAAATGGCAATTAAGATCGATTTTTGAGTGAAATTTTTTTCGCGAATACAATACTTCCTTTTTTTTGGTAAAAGGAAGTAAAAATAAATAGAAGGTTTTTTACAGCAGATTCAGAAAAGTTTAAGCTAGCGGTAGTTAAATCACTTTCGTTTATAATACCAACGGATCAAAACGAAAGGTAAAACTATATGGTTTTTACGCCTTTTTAAGCCTTGATACGACATTTGCCTAACAATACTGAAAATGCGCTGAGATGAAGCTACACGTTTGTTTACACATCAAAATTAAAAAGATTTTTTCATAATATTTTCATGTTCTGTACTATATCATTTCATAAATTCCCCGTAACTGTCCTTTATATTGTTTTGACAGGGATTGTGGATCTGTAAGGGGTAGTAGGGGGAAAAGTATAACATTATGAACAATGCAAGATTTTTAAAATAATACCCTCTCACAAGTTTGTTAAAAAGTCACTATGTGAGTTTTCAAAAATTAGATAATAGCTTAAAAATCATGATGTAAAATAATAGTGATATGAAATACAATTTGGATGAGAAATGTTGAGAATTTAAAATATATGTACGAGTATAAAAGGACATGTAAAGTAATTAAAAAAATTAGGCAGCCTAAACACTTAACTGCACACTAAAATAGCTAAACACTAAATAGTCTAAACACTAAACTAACCTACTCCGACGTTAAGTATTTGGGAGGGCGAAACTTCTCAATTTGGGAATAGAACTCCAAAATTTTCCGAATATTGATATTTTCGCCGAATGGAACTCCAAATTCGCCGAATGATTATAATTTTGCAGAATAGAACTCTGATTTTTGCCGAATGATGATATTTTGCCGAATCGTCAGAAAAATTTGGCAATAGGAAATTTTTGTAAGGTCATAGTGACCTCCCGTGACCTCTTAAAGGGGCACCCCTGAGCCTGAGCAACATAACCCTCCTTAGAGAGGAAAACAAAATGTAAACTTAAACCAACGCTTTTCCAGAAAAGGGTTGGATAGTGGTGAAAGGAGATTTTGACTGAAACTAAGTGATGGGTTTAATCTGATGTGAAATTTAAAAGTATAATAGTATATGTAAGGATCAAGGGCGTGCACGGGGGGGGGGGGGGGTAGAAGGGATGATACCTGTTGGCCCGGGACCGAGCCTGTAGGGGGCCCAATATTTTTAAAACTAGGCGTGAAGCATAGGGGTAAACAATATGGAGGGGAGCCCGGAAAAGTCGTTCGTGACGGTCCCCAACATTTCTGTACGCTCCCGTGGTAAGAATCCAGTGTGCCTAAATCCCCACAACTGCAATTAGCTGTATCAGGTTAACCCCTTCAGTCAGAATTATGAAATATTGGACCAAAAATGTTGATATTTGGTACACAGTGTACTATGGTAAAGGGTATCTTATAGACAAAATTTTGAGTTTGTAGGAGAAAAATTAAAAGAGTTATGGCACGTCCAATATTCCGGACTTATATTTTTGAAATCAATATTTCATATACAAAAACGATAAAATACCGAACAAACTTCATTATAAAATGTTCTACAAACAATTATAAAACATAATATAAGCGTTTGAAACGATTAATTAAAGATTATATATTTTTAAAAAAATCAGGAAAAAAAAGCTCGCTTTTCGATGAAAATCCATGGTTGGAAAAATGAGCCACTCTCTATATCTCAATCCTTATATGTCAGTGTTGTCAATCCCAAAGCGAAAAATTATTTCACAGATTATAATAAGTAGAATGTAAAGAGTCAACTACAAAAAAAATCAACTAATTAAGTCAATTATTAAATGATTAGCAGCTGTTTAAAGTGTATGTCCGGTATACCGGACACCAGGTCTGAAGGGGTTAAGGGAAACGAAAGATATATGCTGGAAATGGACCGTGATCTGTAAGAAAAATGATTTCGAAGACCTTTTCATGCAGTCACCCCTTGCGAAAGTGCGTCTTGCAATCTTTTATGAGAGGGCACATGTCGCCCGGTAGGTTATGCACAAAGCTTGTGGCCGAAGGGTTGCGGTTTCAATATACTGGTTTGCTCTAAGTCCCTCAATGTACACTAATGGAAATTGGAGGACGGTAAAGATATCGTGGTCACAAAGTGCTCAAATTTTTTTTTTTTTTTTTTTTTCAAATCAATAGTGTCTGCCAACGTTTACTGTGGAATTAGAAAGCTGCCAGTTAAGACGAGTCTATCTGAATAAAGGAAAAAATGGAAGCATTTGATGCACGCGTTTCGTTTATTGCAATGCAAATTTGATTAATCAGTGGCTAACCTGAAAACATCAAACTGTCATCATTGCGAACTACACTTCCGTTCCCGCCTGTAAACTGGATGTTCACCTTTCTACCTCACCGGTGGTCAGACAGTACCTATGTAGCTCCTGGTCTGGATCAAAAAGTCGGAGTCGCATCCAGCTAGTAAGCCAGCGGTGTGTGTGCGACGTGCGTGTACTTTCTTTACTGTAAAATGATTAATACGTTCATAATGCAATCGAATTGCTATGTAATACAAACCTGCACTATGGACAGCGGACAAACACACGAAAAACCGTAATAAATTCTACCCAACATTTATCCGCAGCAAGAGCGTGCACAGAAAGTTTTGGATCCTTCGCAAAAGACTTCTACGGACCCCTCTCCATATTGTTTACCCCTCTACGTCTCAGTACATATATTTCACCCTCATTTTTTAAAATCATCTCGGGCCCCCTTCAGCCTCGAGCCCGGGCCAACAAGTGTTCTTTCTCCCCCCCCCTCCCCTCGTGCACGCCCCTAATCCGCAGTGAACATTAAAAAAAAAGAGTGGTGATCAAAAACTAAAACAAAAGAATTTTTTTATTCTGCTTGTGCAGGTCAAGAGTTCGCGCAACACAAAAATGGCGCGATGAATAAATTACGGCAATTATAGCATGGCCCGGAATTCATCTTGCTTCTCTACAGAGCACGCCCTCATAGATCACAATTTTGATATCAATGCTTCTCTCGGGTTCAGCAATAAAAGATCACCTCGATCACTCTCAATAGGAGCTATCATTAGGGTAGGAGCACGTTTGGAGATTTGCATTATCTTGGAGGATGTATGACTGAAAACATGGAGATGATGTGCTTGGGTGGCAGTCAAAAGAAGGTTATCTGTGACCGGGTGGATTCTACTATTCAAATTCGGAAATGATAATCAAATGCATTTTTTTAATCTTCTGAACTGAGGGTGGAACGGAAATATCGTAGCAACATCGCAGATCGTAGCAATGAAAGGAAGCATCAGTCAAGAAAAATTTTGCTACATTTCAACATAAATTTATAGCTTTTGAGAAATACGGAGTTATAGTAAAACCTATGAAGTTGTCCACCATAGTAAATTACCACTTGTCTAAGTTGACCGCTTTTTTCAAGCACGGAATTAGCCCTTATCATATAAATCAACCTCTGTAAGTTGACCACTAAAGTAGTGTACCGCAAGTGGTCAACTTACACAGGTTTCACTGTATCAGCTATAGAGCATGGAAGTTCAGGGGAAAAGAATGTTTCGAAAAATTAAAAAAAGAACATTTCAAAATCTGGCTTAAATCCTTGATGTGGAAAATTTTAATTTATCAATTTTTTTGAAACTTACTTTTCAAACTTGAATACTACTCACAAAAGAAACGCATGAAATGTGTCAATTTGTCAGAAATCAGGCACCTCATAAAATTAAAATAACAAAAATTTGATAACTCCTGTAGCAGCAGAAGATTCTTTTAGGATAACGTACTGGAGTTGTCAAAATTATTTTAGTTTATCTGTAGTAGAATAATTTACCTGAATAAATTTTTGCACCTAGTGGCAAATCAGTGAATTAACTGTAGGTATGGTTAGCAACATCAACTACAGCGAGAACTAGATATCAGGCATCACAAAATATGTGGTAAGTGTTGGAAACCTCACTCTACCAAGAAGTTGGCTTCTTGATGAACCTTCTTCATTATTAAAACGGAGCATCAAATTCAGAAAGCAACAAAGCAACCTCCTTTTTGACTAACAGAATTGTAATCAGTATTAATATTGAATCTTTTAAATCAGTATTCAGTAAATTACCGCCCATTAGCCAGGGCTTAGCCCTGGCTAATGGGCGGTAATTTACTGAATATACCTTGCCTCGCGTTCAATCTTCGAGTTGAACCGAACCATTGCTTCGGTCACTCGTCTGGTCTGCTAATTCTATATTAGCTACCAGTTTGTTTCGCACTCTTGGCTTCCTTAAGAGGTTTTCCATCTCCAGCTCAGTCACTTTCCTATTCCGGGCTGATGAGTGCTAATAAGCACGAAACTGCAGTCCTCGGCTGGAAATGACTGAGCTGGCGGTTGTATTTCACGTACTTTTAAATCAGTATTTGCTTCAAGAAAATTGAATAAATACATTTGTGCGTAAAACGTAAAATAAGAAATTACAACGGCAAAAAGCCTTATCGAAAGCCGTCTTTATTTTTCTTTTTCTAAAATTTTTGTTTATGGTTTGTTTCAATTGGCTAGATTAGTCATAACAGTTCTTATTTCATTTATGAATGAAATAAACACTTTTTATTGAATCTTGAAAAGTTTCAGTAGTTGAACTTACGCCCTTTCTATATATAAATAATCGATTCATGGTACGTTGTGTGCTAATGAACTGTCCCAGTGATTCTTATTAAATTTATTTGAATAGCGTATGCGGTGTCCTGGTGTACATATACTATTTTAATGTGCTTTCATACAGGTTCCAGAGTCCCTGCTTAATTTGCTTGTATACCAGTGCTAGCGGTTTCAGGTTCTCCACATAGAAGTGGATGATATCCTGAGATTTAGATGGGCACATTGGAAATTGCCAGTTCTTCATCAAATTTCTTCAAACTTCAAATTTTCCGAGCCGGTGTAAAAACTTGAAATATTCGCCTTTATCCAACTTCCGTTTCAGATTTTTACACAGAGTTTTTTTTTTTTTTTTTCAAGAGAACCAAATACACAAAATTATTATTTTTTATTCATTGCTTCATACGATGAAACATAGTTGAGTTACTGCAATGGTGGCCAAAAGTTGAAAAACAAATCTGTCAGTGTTCCTTCGAATGGGGTAACAACGTTTGGCCTTTGGCCCCAGTGAAGAAGACAATAACTCATTTTCAATTAATTTTGCAGTTACTCTCAATGGTTACGTCAATATTCCACCGGATTAGCGATATCACGCCAGGAGGAACCCCTGCTCGAATCTTTGTCCATTTATTCTGAAATTCATAGAAATGGTAGCATTCATTAAATCGAGAATATCCTATATTTTGGACATTCTTTTCCAGAACGTTGATTACAGCTTGGTTTGCTATTCATTCCTTTTTAGTAATGATGTTTTTAATCAGAAGATTATATTTCACCGTTGTTTTTCGCGACCTGTACCCACGTTTTGAATGAGCCGGTGGCTCATTTGATATTCTTTTGGCACTGTCGTTCTCGTTTGGAGGTTCCTGTTAGAACGTGATTAGACAGACGTAACGAACTTCTCTGTACAGCCGTTGGAGAAAGAAATCAACAAGATTATGTGGTTTAATAGCGCATTCGAAAAACGATTTAGATAACTATTTTTGTTTTCTGATGGCTTTTGTTGAATAATGAATGGAATTCCCATCAAGAAAAAACAGAAAAAAACTCATTTTTTATGATACACGTTTGAGGTTGCTGTGAACTTGTACTAATTCAGCTGATTCTTTTCCTAGAATCTAAAAATATGAAGCATCTTGTAAAGACGATTTCTACAGTACTGGCCAAATTATTAGACTGACTGTTTTAAAAGCAAATTCTTTAATGATTACGTAACTATAGACACATTAACGAACAGTGAAATAATTATTTAATATTTAGTATGCATTTCCTTGTTCTTGATGAGCATTTTAAGTCTTTTTAGCATACTTTTCACAAGGTTTACACCATTTCGGAACTTTTTAAAAAAGGAGGTAAAAAATTGTTTATACTCACTATTATATATACCCACATACACATACTCACTAATTACCTAAAACTAACTTTAAATATAACAGAACATACTAATAAAAAGAACTAGTGAACTGTTTAAGCTGATTGAGGTTATGTTCCTGGTAAGTAGATAAACAAAGAACATAAGCAGACAGTGCTGCCACCTGCACACATTAAATTATGCTGAAATAACGTAATAATCAGTGTACAGTATGTACTGTACTTTAAAATAAATAGTATTTTAGTACAAATAGTGTACAAAATTTAAAAAAAAGCTCTTTAGTCTAATAATTTGGCCAGCACTGTATTTACTCAATACTGTTCAAATTATTATTATATCCTGTAGAAATAATTGCACAAAATGTTTAAGAATGATGCATTTAACACGTGTAGGCAGGGGTGCAACGAACTTTAATTTTTGGGGACTCAGAAATTCTCAATTGGCCGAATGGACTCCAAATTTTGCCGAGTGCAACTCCCAATTTTGCCAGATGGAACTCAAAATTTCGCCGAATGGAACTCCAAATCTACCCAAATGGAACTCCAAATCTACCCAAATGGAACTCCAAATCTACCGGAATGGAACTCCAAATCTCGCCGAATCATTAGTCAAAATTTACCGAATAAACGAAATCTTTGGAAGGTCACAGTGTCCTCCCATCGGAGCGCCCCTACGTGTAGGTAAGGTGTAAAAAAGGTATATGTAAAGTGTAATTTAAAAAAAAAAGAAAAAAGGAAAAAAATTAAAGTAAGTTTTCTTTATCAGTGCAAGGCTTTATAAACACTCATGAAATTATTAAATTTGTAATAAAATCTGTTTTTATTTATTTTTTATTTTAAGCTATGATGCGGTTTGGTCTTTTTACATGCTTTCTTTTTTCCTCTTTCCAACTTTTACAGTAAAGTAGTCTGAAAAGTACACAAGCGTGCTTCATTCATTGTTCTTTATATACTTTTTATGTTGTTTTATAGTTTTCAAAAGCATAAAACAACCAAAATGATGACTTACGACTCCCGACGTTGTCATTCAAAATTAGTGAGAAAAAGTTCACTCAACTTAATTTAAACTTACTCTTCGCAAGTTATTGATAATAATTTAATGATATCGTTGTAGCTTTTGATAATGTGATGTAATACTAAAGATACATTGACTCAAACGATGTATCACTTTTGTGAGAAAGCAGCATGTGTGAGATATCTGCACGAGGAGCATTGGCTTGAAAAATATTGTTGTCATCTTTTGAGTTTTTGCATCGTTCAGTGAAACGAAGTCTGTTGCAGCGTTATCATGGAGTGTGTGTCAAAAACATATGGATAAAATCTTAATGTGTTTACATTTTAAATGGAAATAAGAATGATGAAGTAACGAATTTTTGAAAAAAAAAAAAAAAAAAGCTGAAGGAAGATATACCGCTTAGTTATTTTCCTTCGGTCACGCTTGTTTTTTCTTCAAATTAATAAAATTAAATTTTCTTTCTCTTTATTTTGTATTTATTTATTTATTTTTTCAGGAATAGCGCGTTAAATTGAAAACGCGTTAAATTAAACTGCTACGCGAGGAACACTGGTTTGAAAATATTGTTGTCATCTTTTGAGTTTTGCACCATTCAGTGAAACGACGCGACGTCTGTGGCAGAGTTATTTATGTGTTTTCATTTTAAATGGAAATGCGAATGATGAAATAAGAAATTTTTAAAAAAATAAGCTGATGGAAGATATTCCGCTCAGTTATTTTCCCTTTTATCACATTTGATTTTTTGTTCAAATGAATAAAATTAGCTTTTTTTTTCTCTCTCTCTCTTCCTCTCTCTCTTTTTTTTTTTTTTTGTGAGGAGAATAGCCTGTTAAATTGAAAACATGTTAAATCACTTTGTTACGCGAGGAACACTGGTTTGAAAAATATTGTTGTCATCTTTTGAGTTTTTGCATCGTTCAGAGAAACGAAGACTGTGGCAGCGTTATCATGGATTGTGTATCAAAAACATATGGATAAGATCTTTATGTGTTTACATTTTAAATGGAAATGCGAATGATGAAATAAGGAATTTTTGAAAAATAATAAGCTAAAGGAAGATATACTGCTCAGTTATTTTCTCTTTGGTCACACTTGTTTTTTCTTCAAATGAATAAAATTAGCTCTTCTTTTTCTTTTTTTTTGAGTAATAGTATGTTAAATTACATTGTTACGAGAGGAACACAGGTTTTAAAAATATTATTGTCATCTTTAAGTTTTGCATCGTTCAATGAGTCGAAATCTGTAATTTCTTTATCGTGGATTGTGTATCAAAAACATATGAATAAGTTCTTTATGAATCAACGTTCCAACTTTCAAAGGAAATAGCGATTGTTAAAATAAGGAATTTTTCATTAAGCAAGTAAATACAAGATAAATTGCTCTGCGATTTTCACTTTGGTACATATGTTTTTTCTTCAAAGGAATAAAATTACTTTTATGAAGGAACAGTGCATTAAAATGCAACAATCTTGAAGCGAAAAGTTCAGATACATTCTTTTCCCATAGCAACAGCGAGTACTTTTTTCATATATCATGTTTTGAGCTTTGTATGCGTTTCGATGTACTTTTATAGACCGCTATCAACACGTTTTTCGATTTAACGGGGCTTAATTTCTGAGCTAAGTAGTGCAAGGCCCCCACACACTATTAAAAAAAAAAATCCTGAAATTGTACTATAAAAAGTTATGCATCCACATATTGGCAGTACTTCTTACTGTTAAGTTCTTTTTTACTTCAAAATTTTATGGTAAAAAGGAGAAGAACGCTGTGGGTAGTTTCACTGATTAAAAAGAACGATTTAAAAGCAGCGGGATTCGAACTAGCTCTTTCTTTGTGCGCAGAACGACAATTTACCCCTATTCTGAATGGGAATCGAGAGCAAAGGAGAATTCCCTGCTTTCGCACCGTGTGTCACGTAACGTACCAATTGGCACTGCAATCTTTTACTTTCTATTGTGAGGCTCTGAGAAGTTGAGCTCCGACTCTGACAATGTTTACCTCTGTTTCGATAAACAGGGAGGGATAATTGGCACTAAGTTGAGTTGAGAAACTTTCTTAGTAGTTTTTCAAAAATATTCCAACTAAAATCCGGCCCAATAACGCGTCTATTTTTCACTAAACTCCCCTAAAACAGGAGAACATAGTCAAGGTCAAAGCTCAACTAACCAGAGCCAGGGGTGCTCAGTCCCCCCTAGTTCAATGGCGCAAATCCACCCCCCCCCAATTATTCTCCACCCTCTTTCCCTTTTTTTTCGCTCTCTTTTTATATTTTATTAATTTTTTTTTAATTTTTTTAAATTTAATTTATTATTTTATTTTTCATTATTTTATTTACTTTTTTTAATTTTTTAAAATTTAATTTATAATCTCTATTTTTTTAATTTAATTTATTTTTTAATTTTTTTTAAATTTTTTTTTAATTATTATTGTCATTATTATTTTATTTGAAAAGTTCTGTGCTACGCCAATTACATACACACTCACACACAGACACACAAACTAAATAAATAAATGAAATAAAATATAAACAGTTTAAAATAAAATAAAATAAATAAATTAAATTAAAAATAAATCACTAAATAAATGTATATAAATAAAGTATTACCCCCCCCCCATTTTGATGGCGCCATAATCCCCCCCCCTGTGGGCACCCCTGACCAGAGCTGCACTATATCTGATTTTTAGAAACCAATTTCAGACCATTTTCCTCCAAATTTGTAACAATCATTTTTCACACCCAATGAAGCTTATTAGTTATTTTGGAAGCTATCAGAGCAACACTCGTAACATTCATTGAATATTACAGCGGGCCACATGGATCAGCTTTTACGGACTTCATGTGGTCCACAGGCCGTAGATTAAGCACCACTGCTCTAAAAACCTACCGGTTGTTACTGGTTCAAAATAAAGCATTTTGCTTATCATCAAGAAAGTGAAAATATTTACACGTATTTACGTTTAAAAGGAAAATAAAATTGCTCAAATAGGCAGTTCCTATGTGATTCTATCGCGTGGAAGATATATACTCAAGTTATTTTCGACTAAAACACACATATGTATTCCTTTCTTCGAACGTCGAGATTTTTTTTTCGCGCCATTCTTTACGGCGCTACAAATGGATTGAGGTGAAGAACTCGCTCTCTGTACGCCAGATGGCCTTCGAAGAATTTTCTCCACAAACAAGGCTATAAATTTCCCTCCATGGAATGTGCATAAACGAATTAAAACCATGACATAAAATGTGTAAAATACCACATTCGAAAAACAAGAAAGCTGTTTTCGCCCGTTGGATTTTATTTCTGGTGATTTATTATTTAAATTCGGCACTACTAAAGTTAATTTAAGAATGCGCTTTCCTTTTGTCTTGTGTAAATTGCATTTCGACTTAGGTTGTAACCATTGACGGATCCAAGGGCGGGACGATGAGGGCGATCGCCCTTCACTTGAGGGCAGTTTTTTGACAATGAAGTTCCAAAAATATTTTTAGACAATATGCGAAGAATTTAAGGGAGCTCTCAACTGGAAATGTTTCGGAGTATTTCGAGTTGGAGGTCTTAAAAACGCGATTTTAAATCATGTTTGGCAACGTCATTATAGGAAGGAATGAGGTTCAAGCTCTCGCTCTTTCCTCTGCCAGTTTTTCGAAACCACAGTTCTTGAAATTCAATTTTAAATGATATTCAATTACGTTTGGGGAAAAGGGTTTGGAAACTCTCTGCAGTTTTTCTAAAATTGAAGATTTTCAAACGCAGTTTTGCCTCTTCCTTGAAGAAATCCTGGATCCGTCCTTGGTTGTAAAGAACATGGCTTTGGAGTCGGACTGATTTCGAGGTAAAGGAATCGGAGTCAGAGGCCTCAGAGTTCCAAGAGTCGTAGTCGGTCATTTTCCCCCCTTGTCCGCAGTTCTACCAGGACTGGAATTGCAGTTGGACTGATTTGGGGGTAAAGGAGTTTGAATCGAGAGTCCCGGTAACAATTGCCAACAATATTTTAGGTGTTCAGTTTCTCTTTCAAATGGGCGGAATGCTTGAATATTTACGGTTACACTTCTTCCCGCGGACACCCCGATGGGAGGTTAACGGAGATCACTGTGACCTCCCAAAATTTCTTTAAAAGCTCTTCACTTATCGGCCGTCCGTCCCGTTTTTTGACGTGACGGACTGCCGACGAAAACAGAGTAGCATTCACATACGATCGCCGTACATCAGTCGCGTAACTGAATTCCCCAACCAGAGAGAAAAGCGCGCTGCTTGGCAGAAACCAATGAAATGCTGTCCTACTTTTGACGGTCGTCAGATATCAAGGTTCTTTTGATCGAAACCGGTTCCGTCCAAGATGGCTTGCTGTCATGGCAACCAGCAAAGAAAACCTGTTTCTGGTGGAAAAAATCGGTACGGACATGCATGTGAACAGGCAGATTTCGGTTAGGGAAGTTGCAACCTATTAAATGTTCATATTTTGACTATTGGATATTGTTAATTGACACTCAAAACTAAAAAAATCACCATCGCAGAATTTTAAAACACCGTGATTGATTTTTAATGAATTTTTAAATATCCACGGGCAAAAGTGCGCTCTTCTGAAACGTTACAAGCTTACGTCACAGGGCACTAATGGGCAGCCTTCCATCGAAGATCCCTTGTTTTCGCTACGGACATTCTGAGCGCGCTGATATTTTTATTTTTTAGAAATTCAACAATCCTTTTGAACACACTATGGAGGCCGGATTCGTTAAAGCACAATCTAATAATCTTCCTCAAGTAACATCAATGATGGTATTCGAATATTTCCGAAAGGATGAGAGGTTTAATGTTCCAGAAACGCGAGGAGGTAAGCCTTACGTTTCGTCTTCGAAGCACGTCCTTTGGTTTCTCCCGCGGCGGAAGAGCGCATCACGTCACTTCCTGTGCCATTTGATGTCACAAGCACTTGAACTTTAAAAATTAATTTAAAAAAAAACTACTTATCGTATCGCAAATTTTTTTTCACCTATGATGTTCATACATGTTACTCTATCATATAAAAATAAAATTGAAAAATCGAAAACTTCCCTATTGTCATCATTCAAGAAAATTTGGAGTTTTATTCGGCAAAATTATCATCATTCTGAAAAATTTGGAGTTCCTTTCAGCAAAATTGGCATCATTCGGCGAAATTTGGAGTTCCATTGGGTAGATTGAGAATGTCCGTCCTCCCAAAAATTTAAATTTACGGCGCTCCTTGGACCTTCGTGCAAATGGTATAAAATTAAAATACTAGGTACATTCGTAGAACAAGAAAGTTGTTTTTTGCTGGTTGCGTTTTATTTTTATGTCAAATTATGTCCTTATTTAAATTTTGTACAATTGAAGTTAGTTTAAGAATGTTCTTCTCTTGTTTTGTATAATATGCTTTGCTGTTCAGGTTTCAGCGAATCAGAGATATTTTAAACATTTGTACAAGCGTATTTCACATGTTGAAAATCGGAAATAGGGTAACGGCACCAGTAACAGACATGCTTAAGACATCGCTCTCAGGTTAACTCAATTTTCTGAGCCTTTTAATGGATTTAGACGTTTTAAAACTATTTTTCTCTCATGCAACTACATCTCATCTAGCGTTTGACTGTTTCTGGATCTTCTTCTTCTGAATTAGTTAATTCTATTTTTATTTGCTCAATTTCGAAAAAAGGTCCGACCTCCAGTAACAGACACTGACAATTCTGATGATACCCAGTAACAGATAGGATGAGTAATGGACAGAATTGCCCCTTTTTCTTCAAAATGTGCAAAAGTTCTTTATTTTTAGATCTAAAACCTTATGAAACTCAAATGAACATGAAACACCGGTAGACCTCGTGGTAGCTGTTCATAACCTTCCACCACTGCCTTTTAAATGAATATAAACTGGCTCATAAAATTGACTCTGATAACACTAGATGGTTGCATCGTATTCATGGGTCGCAGCAACATCAGTTTTATCCGCCTAAAATTTTTATTATTTCAATCCAAACTTATACGACTGTCTGTTACTGGTGCCGCTATACCTTACGCTTCGAAAATCTAGTCAAACGTATTTTTACGATTTGTACTTTAAGTAAAAACTTATCATCATGGATAATGGGGATTGGGGATGCAGGGGAGGGGGTGATAACGAAATTTTAAGTGTTAAAAGAAAGCAAAATAATTCGCATTTCTCCTTTTCCTGCCATCTTCCACTTCATCCGAAAAAAGTTCTTTTTTCTTTTTTCCAACCTTACGAAAATAACTGTTACTTTCCAGTATTTTGACACTGATGAACAGTAGCAGTAGTCATTTTTCTTGTTTGTCTAAGGCAGTGGTTTCCAAACTTTTCATATTTGTGCCCCCTTTTCTCACGTGGAAATAGTCATGCCCCACTCCCAATTTTCGTAATAACCGAATTCGATAAATGCTATTCTGGTGTGACAATTTATTCAATGATTTAAAAAATACTCTATTTTATATAAAATAGTTTTTTTTTTGCTTCAAAACATACTGATTCTTTTACTCATTCTTATTTTCCAAAACCGATTTTTTTTTTTTTTTTAATTTTTGTAACAGCTGCTGTCCCACAATGGCGCAAATCCCCCCTCCCTTTCTCCCAACCCTCTTTTCTTTTTTTATTTTTCAGCTCTCTTTTTTATTTTATTTATTTTTTAAACACATTTTTTATTTTATGTGTTTATTTATTTTTAGCTATTATTATTATTATTATTTTAAGAAAAGTTCTGTGTTACGCCAACCAACATACAAGTACACACTAAGTAAATAAATGAAATAAAATATAAAATAAAATAAAATAAGATAAATGATTTAAATTAAAATAAATGAATAAATAAATTTCAATAAATAAATGAAAAAAATAAAAAAATCTCCCCGAAAATTTTGATGACGCAACTTACACCATAATCCACCCTTCTGGGTATCCTTGATAATAACTCTATGCCTCTCTAGGGAGACAAACCTGACTGATTGGAAACCTCTGTTCAAAGGTTCCAAGTTATTTCAAATGTTTAAAGAGTTTAAGCAATTTCTTGGAAGCAAAATGGCTAATTTGAAAGGAAAATAACGTGAAAGCTTCTTTTTTTAGCAAGGGGCTGCCCACAAATGATGTCACACGTTGAGGGGAGAGGGGGGGTCATTAAATTCTGAGATTGGGACAAGGGGGAGGGAGGGGGGTAACAAGAAGTGACATCACGCATTTTTTATAAGTATATGTTTGTGAAAAATAGCGTTTCACATGACAAGGAGGGGGAGGGGAGGATAAGGTGAAGTGTGACAATTTGGGACAAAGGGGTGGGGTGGGGGGTCAAAAATGTTGAAAAAAGTGTGACATTATTTATATGGACTTTCCTTAATGCAGTAACATCAATCAAGAAGCTGCGGTACCCACTCCCAGCAAGGACACACCCTCCCTTAAGTGGACACCCCCGCAAGAAGCAACTGTATCGAGTGCTAGGACATTTTATGGAATCCTAATTCAATGATGATTTTCAAGTAGTGCTGCAGTTTTTTACATTGTTGATGAAAAATGGGCTTGGTTTCAAAAATTTTAATTGATGATCACCATCTGAGCACTGTTTTGGGTTCTAAAGTACGGAAGATTCGTTACAAAATGGGAGAAAAAATTGAGTGAACTTGACATTTCTACGAAAATTTAATCAACAATTCAAATCGTGGCTTTGATCTTTAGTTGAGAAACGACTGCCTGTAATTATGGCTTTTGAAAATGACTCAGATCTAGCGAATGCGTTCAAATAAAGGTTAAAAATCTGAAAAAAGAATCTTTGCCGTGTTATTGTACGGCAACTTGTTTTCTACTCAACCTTTATTTTGCCTGAAGGTTCGCTTTTGATGAATACTAACGAACAGGTGCAGATAATCATTGAAACCTAGCAATCATTACGTAGATTTAATGGCTTATAAAAAAAGAGTAATTGAGTAAAAGGAACATTTTTATAATTGACAATAGCCTGACTTCATTTGAATATTCATTACGCGTTTGGCCTTTCATTTCTAAAGATAGAATTCCATCGTTGTAATGTCTACAATAGGGCTGTTGCATTACGATTCAAACGTATGTGTTAAGTTCAGAGAAACTGTAAAAAGGCATAACACTGATAGAGGTTCTCTTTGTATAATGATCTCAACGTCATTTGCAAGGGGGGGGGGGGGGCGAAGGTGACGTTTTTCCATCGTTTGGCTATTTTTAGAAGCGAAATACAATCTTTGTGGAAGTTAATTTCACCCGGAAGTAAAAAATTGTAAAAAATATGCATTACGGGGTTGTTTTTCTGAAATAAAAAGGGGGGGGGGGGGATATTTTTTTTCCTGGGATTTTTTTTTTTTTTTTTGTTATTATGGGACATCTCGTACCTTAATGAGAAATATGAGTATTTTTGAAGAAAATGTTTTGTCACATATTTTAGTATCACACTTTAAGGTCCCTGTGTGTCCAGGGGGAAGAATACCATAACCTCCTAATTTTAAAAGTGAATTAAATATTGGGCCCATCTTTTTTTGTATTTTCATGTATATATTTGTTTAGATTTTTAATTACCTTAATGAGAAATATGAGTATTTTTGAAGAAAATGTTTTGTCACATATTTTAGTATCACACTTTAAGGTCCCTGTGTGTCCAGCCCCCCCCCCCCCCGATGTCTTATTGCACATTTGGCTCCTTTATTCTCCTGAGCCCGAGTATTGTGGACTTAAAAATTTCCTGACGTTGAGGAGAAACTCTCAGAAATCCAGGAAATTAGTTTCCACCTGTATTTGAACCCCGACGGTTGCATGATATGCGAGTACGCCTTCAGTAAACGACAAAACGTATCAAACAAGGACGGATACAAGGAGGAGCGATAGGAGGGGCGATGGGGGCGATCGCCCCTCCCTTGAGGCGACATTTTCCAAATAGAAGTTCTAAAACTCAAGCGCAGGCTATTTTTGACGACATTAAGGAAAGGAATGAGTTTTGGACCTTCCTCCCGGAACTTTTTTGAAATTGAAGTTTCAAAAGGGCTATTTCAGACAATCTTTGGTGATATTAGGAGGACGAATTTGGGGTCTTTCCTTCGAGTATATTTCGCTTAATTTAAGTCTTAATGACGGGGATAGTGGATATTTCAGGTAGTGTTGATGGAAGAAATGGGCTCAGTAACTTTCCTCCAGTATTTTTTTTGAAATAGAAATTACAAAAAGGGGCAGTTTTAAAATGTTAAGGAGCGGAGATTTTGATACGTTGCCCTGGAATTACTACAAAATTGAAGTTCAACGGAAAAGGAAACTAATAGGTTTGTTCTTGGGTAAATCTAATCATTTTAGTCGTGTCAGATAAAAATTATGTGGTGCGCCCCCCCCTCCCCATCAAGCATGTGTGAATTAGATACGGAGTAGAGGTAAACTAAAAAATCTCTCCCCACCCCTCCTTGAGCAATTTCTGGATCCGTCCATGGTATCAAAACTCATAAAATACTCAGTTTGTGCACAACGTAAAATATACAAATCAGAGAGAACTCTACATGTCGAGATCTCTCTGTTATTTACTGTCAAAATCTCCCCGAATCGTACATTTCTGTAAAAGATGTGAGTACTTTCCCCTGTGTGCACGCTTTATTCACGCAGTCATGTGGCTGAATGACAGATCGAATTAGCCAGTCTCTCTAGCACTGTCAAAACCCATAGTCATAGACATAATTAATTATTGGTGTCAACGCCAGCCTCCTGAATTTGCCGAACAGCTAAAAGTCGCTAGATGGCATATCCGGAGAATAAGAAGCCTGTTAAACATCTAGAGTCGTTATTATTATTATTATTATTATTTTTTTGCCAAAAACGTCAAAATTAAACGGGAGAAACGTGCCACAAAATCGTCACCAAAAGCCCTCTGTGTCTTCTGAAAGGTTTTCACTTGACTGTAGCCGCGTTTCTGGCAAAATTTGCTGCAGTAGTGCTGCTTCAGTCTTTCCGTCGCTATCCTTGAAATTAAAAATCTCGAAAAAGTTCATTTTTACACAATTTTTCCGTTTGCATCATCTGCAGTGCAAAACAATGCTAAATAACTTATTTTTTGTTCAAGTTCGAACGTGTATAGTTGGGGTGAAACCTACTCTGGCAGGGCTTGTATGGTGTAATTAGGATCTCTGTAGCCTTCACAATGCTGCCAGGTTGGAATTTGGTTTGCTCCGACTGCAGAAGATTTTAATTTCATTTTAATGTGGGTAAAAACAATTCAAAACGTAAGTTTAAATTCCTTGTTGCAAACCCGTCATGTTGGGAGAGGAGCAATGGGTACTTTCTCACACTGTTAAAAAAAATCCTGAAAGTTCAGGTAGTTTTCTGACTGATTTTAACAGAATATTTCCGTAATGCTTCAAAACGTATTTTTTCCTTACAACAACAGAAATATCACGAAAGGAAGTAGCGAAAATAGAATTTTTCCATTTTTAGGGTTGCCGCTGTGCTGTACTTTGTTAGTATTCTGATTAGCCTGCAAGTTATGATAAACATCGCTTTTTGATAGTGCTTATTAAATCGCACTGTTACATTTTGTTAATTAAAAGCTTATTTAGAATAACAACTCAGATGTCGTAGACAAAATAGACAGCTTGCTATTTCATGTCCGGAAAGTAATATACTCGTATGTCGAAATTATTTTTACGCCATTGGGCTTTGTAAGTTTGGAAATATGTTTGCGCCATTTTCAGACAGGCAGATGTGTTTTGATCGCCCTGGTGATTTGATGTGGGTTTTACCAACACCTTCTAGACTTGGAACAAGCCTACCAACGGGTTGCCTTCAGCTATGATTGCGCAACGTAGGTAGGCTGATGAAAACTATGCAGGGTAGCTATTTTTTAGAAAAAATCCTAATCCGATAAAAAGAGCCAGCTGGCGATATTTTACTGCTCAAGCATGTGCACTGCACATACTTTGCTCAAATTCAGCTAAACCGATTCAACTATTTGGCGAGGGATATTTCCGTTTATGTTTACCAACACGTGCTTGTCGCTCTCTTACAGAAAGACAAGTTGTGCTAAAAAAATTCAATTAATCGTCAAGTTTTAAATTGCTAGGTATTAATGATTAAAGTGTCGAAAGCTTTTCAAGTGTGTTGTGCTCAATTGCCGAATAAATTATGAGGCAACGGGCCTCATTTGGATTTCCAAAAAATTATGAGGTTCACCAAAAGAAGATCGCTGCTATTCCAAGTAATTTTGAAATCACAAGAAATTCAAGAGTAAGTAAACTTTTTCATAGTATGTTATTAAATTGAATATATTTTAAACGTAAGCAAAATTTAAGCTCAGTGAATAAAAAAAGTACAAACAGTTAGAGAACGGGATTTAAAACTTAAAACTGTCAGACAAAATTATGCCTGTAATTGTTTATCTTGCTGGTTATCGGCCTACATCAAAATTTGACCGTACATTTAAATGTAAATGATATCTTAATGCATCAGCAAGTTCGATGAGGATTAAAATATCTATCGAATTAATATATTTCTAAATCACTAGTGCAAATTAATAAATCACAGCATTTCTTATGCATCCCACACAAAAATGATTGAGAGAAAATTAAAAACTCTAACGAAATCAAATAAAAATCAATTTTTTTGCACTAACTTTCCTTTTTAGAAATTTTGTAGTCGAACCTCTAGATATATATTCCAAGAATTGTGTTTAGTTTTTTTCCTTTAACTTTCAATGTGATAAAAAATTTTCTACCTGAATTTCTGCTGATTAATGTCAATTTATTATTTCTAACAATAATAAGTTATTTTATATGGTTCTAATGTTTTTTTCTCCAATAATATGAATAACAACGAGGACATTAAATCCTAATCTCAGTATTAAAATATACATATGTACACGCATGTTATTAAAAAACTTACACTTAATTAAATTATTGAACATGACAATAATAAACAAAGTCTAGTAAAATATGAAAATATGTTTTTTTAATTTCAATAAAAAAAACCATGAATTGATTATAGAAATAATCTTTAGAATTAAAAACCATTTTTTATATTAAAACTTTTTGGTTTTAAAATTTATTTCAGGTGAAAATTTTCCAAAGTTCAAACATATTTTTTTTTGATGCCTATCCTAATTTTTTTTTAAAAAAAGGAAAAAAAGAAAAAACTGTATGGACTTTCTTTTTAATCTAAATGTATTGCACATAAAGAGGGAATAGCTTTTTTTTTCATTAATCTTTTCAGTATTGCTGGTTTGTATGCTCGAATTTAAAAGCAATTTTGTTCAAGTATAGTGAAAAAAGAAAGCTTTTAAAAACGCCCCTTGAAACGGATTTGTTAAATTGATTGACAGCTCATTTGTTCATTTTTTCATTGTTCATGGCAACAATTTAAAGCGGAACTATTTTAAATTTATAATTACTATTTTTTTCCATTGTTTTTCGCAACAATTAAAAACCGGAAGCAAAACGGAGAATTATGACAGATAATGCAAGCTAAGAAATAGTCTTTAAATAAATAAATAAATAAAAACATTGAACGTACATTATACTGCTAATTTTTTACGCAATGCATACATAGTAAAACTATTCATTAATTCCTTCATGGAAAAAAAAGAAAAAAGGTAAGTAACACTTTTTGAAACGAATAAGTACACTAATTTTGAATTTTACTTGAGTTGAAAACTTGCTTCCTTTAATGAATTAATACTTTTCCTTTTTATTATCCATTTGAAATAAAGGCTATTGGATTACTTGTGTACAGATGCAATGGAGACACTTAAATTTACCACCGCTGGTCACATGTAAGTATTGTTGAATATCTTTGTACATGTTAATATTAAATGTATTTTTCTTGTTAATATGCATTTGATAGAATTCCGATGGTAGCTGATTTAGAATTTATAGAACTATTATAAAGTTACTGTTTTTGCTCTAACGCGTTGTATTCTTGAAAGTCATTAAAACGTTAAATGTCCAACATTTCGTATCAACCGGAGATTAATCGTGGTGTGCAAGCAAGACAGAAAAAATCACTCAGTTTTTTTTTTTTTTTTTTTTTGACAGATTGAAAGTAAGCATTTTGAATCTCTAAATAAAAGTATTTCTTGCTGTTATATTTTTTGCGAAAAGGCATAGCAGATTGTTAATCTTTGAAAATACAATTACAATTTTGACAAGAATAAGCTTTCTTGACTACTTAGAAATCTGGAAACATTACTCCATTCATTACTCCTTTCGGGATTTCATTTATAGTAAAAAATATAAATTATTTAATTGATTTCCTTAGGATCTCATCCAACAACTTATTTGAGATTATTGCAAGTTTCTTGTAAAAACATTTCGGGTAAAGCGAACTGATTGATATGATTAGCCGAAGTATAATGCTTATGCCCTAAAAATCTATGTTGCTATTCCAATGAGTGAACAATGCGGAAATCACCGGGGGGGGGGGGGGGGGGGGTATACATCATCTGAGCAAAAAATTCTTCACGCTTATGTCAATGATTCTGTTTTTAAACACAGTAAATTGGTATGCGGTACTCTCCATCAGGTATATTATTCCATGATAAAGTCAACCGGTTTTTAATGTTATTTTATTTGACTCATTCTGCAAAAAAAAAAAAAAAAAAAAAAAAAAAAAAATTCTATTTTTCATGTATGCTTTTCCATGCCACGCCAGAATATGTACGAGGGGATGTGTAAGGAAATATCGAACAGTATCAGCATCAAAAATTGGTGTTATATTCAAATCCACTAATTTCCTTGTTGGTACTTTTCGATTATTTTTATTCATCTGAAGGTGCAAATTTCGAGATAGATGCTTGAAAGGTAAGTTATCAAGCAAAAATGTCACTTAAAATATATTTAAGTAATAAATACAAATTAAAAAAATAATAGTTTTTGAATAGTTAACTATTTTTCTATTATATATCATTTTAAACATAGGATAGAAAAACGAGAATGAAATTTCAGTAAAATATGTGAAAATGAGAAACGAAAAATCAAGAACTGAAAGTTCTGTAAAGACACAGAAAATTTAAAAACGGAAAAATAGATCAACGGAAAGAAGAGAAATGGAATTTTCGTTAAATCACGGAAAATTTATAAATGGAAGAACAGAACTAAACGGAGAAATGCAATTTCTGTTAAGTCACGGAAAATAATTTAACGGAAACGTAATATTTACGGCAACTTTGCTGCCGGTACTTTATCCGTTATTTTCAGGAAAGTTTTTTAACAGTGCAATACGCTTCGTAGGAAAGAAAACATAAAAATACATTACAAAAGCATAGAGATTATTCTTTAAATACCAGAATGGGGGGGGGAGGGCAATTGCCCCATTCCCCTGATCTCCCAAACCGACGGACCTGCCTCATTGTAAAACTGTAAATTTGAGAAAATTTCGCTTTCGTTGGACTTAAAACGATTTTGATTTTTTTTCTTTCAGCAAAATAGCCAAAATATTGGTTTAAAATGAAGGAATAAAAAGAAAAGAAATGCAAACAGAGAAAGAGAGATAGTTGTATACCCCTTCAAAATTGGGGCCTCGAAAAATTTTTTATTAGCCCTCATGGGCTCAAAATGACTTAAGATTTTGTTATATTTTTTCTTGCATAGGGCACTGCTCATTGCTCAAATCCTATTTTCCATGATTCCTCAGTGTAAATCTTTTCTTTCTTTAATAAGATTGAAATTGATTATTATTCACTAATCCCCCAAATAATGGGCTGCCTCATTGTAAATTGTGAATATGAAGAAATTTCATATACGCAGGATTTTGAACGTTTAAATTTTTTTCCCTCCATCAAAATGACCCAAAAAATGATCTAAAAAGAAAAGAAATTAAAAGAGAGATACAGGTAGTTGTGCATCCTTTCAAAATCGGATCCACGGGATCATTCCTATTAGCCCACATGGGCACAAAAGATCCCAAGATTTTATTACCTTATTTCTTGCATAGGCCACTGCTCATTGCTCAAATCCTATTTGGCATGATTTCTTAGTATAAGTACCTCACTTTCTTTAATAGGATTGAAATTGATTATTATTCACTAATGATACGTTTTTCTGTTCATACAGCGCGGCACTAAGCTACTGGAAAGATCATTAGAAGACACAGACAATTAGGTACCATTCCTTTCTTTACACAAGTCCTCACTAAATAATACCTGAGGACACTACAGTGCCATAAATTTTCCTCCGAGATTTTTTTTGTCACTCCTGCAATTTTGCTAATGTTTTCCACATCGCTTCGTCTGGCTTGCGATGAGGAACAAGTGTTCATCGGCACAAAAGCGATGTCCATTAGTAATTGACTTCCAAATCTGGATTAGTTCTGAATCCTCACTGTTATGTGTCGCTATTTATATGTTCTTTTTAGGTAGCAAATTTGTTTTCACGAGCAGCTTCGAGTGTCATTCTAATGCCTGAATCTAAGGACACACGTGAAAATATTTAATTGTTTCAAAACCAATTACAGTTGAACTCTCTCAATACGATCACGTTTATACGAAATCACGGCTAAAACGAACATTTTGTTCGTTAAATTTGGTTTGCTATACAATTGCATTAAAAATTACACGTATGATACGTACATTGAACTGAAAGTCTCGGCTAAGACCAAGGACAGATCCAAAAATTTTTCAAGGGTGGGGCGATTGATTTTTATTACTTACTTTTTACTATGTATACTGATTTTAAAATATTGACAACAAGGGTTATGGACTTTCATTCCGAATAGGGTCATAAACCCTTACCTCATCAACATCAATGAAACTCGTCTAAATTTGGGTTTTTTGAACTTCATTTTCAAAAAAATACCGGTGGAGAGTCCCTCAAGAGTGGGGCGATCGCCCTCATCGCCCTCTCTTGTATCCGTCCCTGGCTAAGACCAACAATAATTTCTGACCTCCTTCCTGAAAATGTCTGTGGTTGAATACTATTATTTTCTTTTTCAGAAATTATTCATCATTTTGTTAGGTAGTAGAAGTCTCATTGTGTATAGTAGTATAGTGTATAGAGAAGAAAATATTAAATATTTTCCATAGAAAATAAAGCCCGTACATATTTTTTCCTGTGGATATTTCAATTTACTCGAAGATATAAATATTACATTGTGGATTGCAACCTATTTCGTGATAGTCGATTATCTTCTTCCTTTTTCAATATTTTCCTAAAACATTTATTTTTAAGAAATAAGTGATTTTTTTTTTCTGAATTTACTAATAAGTTAGGTGTGTATTAGTAATAATATTTTTAAAATATAGAGTAACATTTCTTTGTTTTTTCACAGTGTCACTTATTCATGGTTGTTAATAATAGCTAATAGAAAAAAATTCGTGGAGTTATGAAATTTCGTATTAACCGAGTTCAACTTTTTCACAAAATATCTTCATTTAGAGAATATTAATCATATAACATGACTCTGAAAATTTTCCAATAGAAAGTTGCTAATAACGATGTCGTATTCAAAATTAAATCCTTTACTATTGTTTTCAATCGAAAGTATTTTGATTGTGGAAAAAGTTTTTAAAACTTACTTCAGTAAGAAGTTCTTCGGTATTATTATTGCACTAGAATACTTTTACAACACAATGTGTACAGCACAATCCTCTATAAAACGCACACCTTTACGGAAGTAAACAATAACTTTTTCAGTTTAAAAAGAAATTCTCTTTTGCTTTTCAAACAAAAAGATTTTTTTTATAAAATTAAATTTTGAAACACTTTTTCATCTTATTATCAAACTTCAAAGCTTTTAAACGATAATTAGTATTCCCAGTAAAAAAGGACCAGATTGTGTTCTTGTGTATGCAGCTATTATGCTAGCTATGAAACTAGCAGATACACCCCTTTTTGTTGTGAAACGTATTTATTTGTGAATGACAAAAAATTAAATTACAAAATTGGAGCTTTAATACTCTGTGCAGTTAAATTTATTCCGATGTGTATTGATATATTCTGATTTCTAAATTTGTGGAGTAATTCGGGGTGCTCATCTAGGGGGAGTAATGGCGCAGACTGCGTCATTGAAATTTTTAGAGGGGGGCGGGGGGTTATTTTGGGGTTTCTTTTGCTCTTGTAATGTTTTTGTGACATTAAGGGGGTGCGCCCTTGCTCATGGGGGGAGCCCCCCATGACTATGGTTAAGAGGCACGGCGGACTGGCAATGAAATGGTTCTAGAGGTGTGCCGTGCTGTTTATTAACACTTTTTATTAACCAATTCGAGTTAACGGTAAAGTTAGAAATGGAATGGAATGATTCCTTTCCAGAGAGACGTCAGGGGTTAAACATAAATGAACTGTTTACTAATTAATGTACCCGTTTACAGGCGACAAGAAGGAGGAGTAGCCTACAAAATACATCGCCAAAGGCGGTGTACACCAATCCGCCGCAGGCGGGTTGCACAAGCCACCGTAGGCGGCTGTTTTTTTTTTTACTTTTTTTTGGCTACATTTTAAAGATGCATCAATCCTTCTTTATGTTTTTTCCTTCCATTTTTAACGAGAAAGTAGGCGAAATGCAAGAAATGAAAAATGCGATTCACAAAAATTTCTCTCAAGTAAAATGGTACATAAACGTCAGATCTATGCTTTTACAATTTTGATGCAGATAGTAGCAAATGGAACTGAACTTGGTACATTGTATGTGTAAAACAAACACCGCGTGGGGTAGTGGGTAGGTATTTCACCTCTAATAGCTGTTCGTCTCTTCCGACATTTCCCCCTCACTGAATATTTCTTGCGAGCTTCTAAGATAACAACACCCCCTTTCCTTCCGGAAGTTTGAGCCACCACCGCACGCAGTGGCATGTGCCGAAATAGCTCAGTTGGGAGAGCGTTAGACTGAAGATCTAAAGGTCCCTGGTTCGATCCCGGGTTTCGGCATGGTCAGATTCCTCGGTAGTATAGTGGTCAGTATCCCCGCCTGTCACGCGGGAGACCGGGGTTCGATTCCCCGCCGGGGAGCAAATTTTGGTATATATCAATATCTTTTTGCATCCCTTAATTCAAATCGACAAATATATTACTTCACTAATACAGTAATTTAACAAGATTTACTGCAAAATTAAAAATTTTAAGAAGCCTTCGATATCGCCGGAGTGCTCACCTAGGAGGGTCATGGCACAGACTGCGCCATTAAAATTTTTAGGGGGTCTTCCGATTTGGGGAGGGGTGCGCCTTTGCCCTAAGGGGGGCATCCCAGGATATTGACTGCTTCACCTCCTACTAAAAGGAATCTCGACGTTTAGAAGACATAAATTTTTTTTAATGTATTTAAATTTTTAATACATTTACTAATTGCGTGAATGAAGGCTCAGAATTACACTTACAATTTAATATGACAGTTACTTGTAAATTTATTTATTTACCTTCATTTATTGATTTATTTTTAATTAAATTTTTTTATTTTATTTTATTATTTTTATTCTGTTTGTATTTTATTTCATTTATTTGTTTATTTTGTGTGTGTATGTGGTATGTCATTGGCTTATCACAGAACGTTTCTAATGAATTAATATTAATAATAATAATAATTAAAAATAAATACAAAAATAAACATTTTAAAAAAGAAATAAAATAAAAAAGAAAACAAAAAAAAAATTTTTGAAAAAAAAAAAAAAAAAAAAAATAGAACCGACTTCAAAATTGCACTAAAAAGTGAAAAATAATTTTATTCTTTAAACACCATCGATAATACTTTTAAACATAATTTTTGAAGTTGGCGCAAAAACGATCGAAAAAATCATTCACAGCCATAACTCAACTACAAGTATAAATTTAACCAGGTGTAGTTTCTTCACTGCCACATGCATTACGCATTGATGACAGCATATTTGAGTAACGATATAAATGTTTCGTTCCTAACTTTAGATGATTTTTTGATAAAAATATGAACGAAGCATGGTTACAATGGATTTTACTTTTTGTTTTTGCGCCAACTTCAAAAATTATGTTTAAAAGTATTATCGATGGTGTTTAAAGAATAAAATTATTTTTCACTTTTTAGTGCAATTTTGAAGTCGGTTCTATTTTATTTTTTTTTCAAAATTTTTTTATTTCATTCTTTTTAGTGTAAATGCAGATATTTCGGTAAAAGTAAGAAGTTACCTAGTAAGAAGTTCGGCTCTATATCACTGTATTGCTTTAGAAAAGCCTTTATTCAAAATTATCATTACAATTACTATTAATGTTACTGTTATATGGCACCAAACTTTTATAACAATGAGTTTCATATTGTCGCGTAGATGAAGAAAGCGAAGACAATGTGAAAGCCAAATGAAGCGAATACTCGTTAGTCTCCACTCGAGATCTTTATTCAGAACCACGAATGAACGTTACATCTCCTTATATACAACTTGAGAAAGTGCTGGAACTTTCGAGACTTGGAAAGGTACAGAAATTGATAGAACATTCGAGAAAATACGGGAAACAGTAGAAACGAAATTTTAGTAAAATGCACTTTGTCCCAGTCGGGATTTGAACCCGGGCCGCTCGTGTGGGAGGCGAGAATTCTACCACTGAGCCACCGTTATCCACGGATGAAATTGCGAACTTCGCTACAATATCATTTTAATCATTTAATAGGGAAATTGCATAAAATTTACTGTTTTTTGCCCATTACTTTTTTTCTAAAGAACAAATATGGTCAAACAAAGTAATGGGACCTTAGTTGAGCCATCCCCTATCCATTAAAAAAAGAATCATCAAAATCGGTTCACTAGGTGAGACGCTATGAGTGGACAAACAAAAAAAAAAAAAAAAAACATACATACGGTATGAATTTTTAACCGCCTCCTTTTTGAATCTGTTAAAAAGAAAGAAGACGAAGGGTTGAGAAAATGGGAAGGGGGGATTTCCGCCATTGACCTTGGGGGGGGGGGCGTTCCTGTGTTTAAAATATTAGTTGAAATTGAAAGAACGAAATTTTTTCTGTGAATTGATGCAATTTCTTTTCAATTTCAAAGTTATCTAGAACTTGAATAATAAAAATTTTTAATAGATTTTAAATACATTGCCAACCCTTTATTCATGTGATTCTTAACGATTTCATTGTTGGCCGTCATAAAGTCCTGTTTACAGGGGACAGTGCTTTAGGCAAACAAACAAAGAAAGTTCAAGGGTAAAAAAATTTTATTTGAATTGTCAGTTTGTAATTTGTTAACAACTAAAATACTTGAGTAAAGTGAACAATAAACACAAAGAAAGCACAAATTGTCAATGAAATTGCTGTATTTTTCTTGAGAATTATTGCTTTATTTACGTAATTTTTTCACTTGACTCATATTGCTGCTCAAAGTTTATATGCTCATTTTTCATTTAAATAAAATGCTTGCAATTCATTACAGTAAATAAAAAAGGCTTTTAAAGTGATTTTCAATTTTCTTTCCCGATTCTACTTTGACGACTAGCAAGTTTTAGTAGTGGTAATTATCCTTTCTTTTCCGTGTTTCCCATATTTTACAGAATTTTTTTTTAAATGTGTTTAATGTTATTTATGTTTTGACCTTAGAGCAGGAATCCCGAGTCACGTGATTCAATTACGACAAATAGGAGACACGTTTTGGGTAAAACTTATGAAAGAAAGCTGATTTCATCCAATACTTTTCTTCAAATGCTATCACGTGACTTAGGATCTTTGCTTCAAGAACTCTCTCCACCTTTTATTTCTTCTCAATGGTTCTGAACCGAGAAATTTGTCTTTATATGAAGTCAGTATTAATTAGGGTTGGGATCGTTTTAAATTTTAAATACAATATTAGTTCTAGTACATTCACGTTATTACTTAATTGCGGTACAATGAAACTTATTTTTTCAATATACATTATAACATACATTAACAACAAATACAAATTATAGTCCTGAAAATGTGTGTTTATGTTATCCCCTAGCGTGACTAAGTCTTTAGGTTTAGGACAGATGATTATACTAGTGAGTTACTCCAACTTTTAAGACTGATTTATTCTTTCTAATTTTTATGCTCTAAAGACAAATAAGTCGAATGATTCATTGAAAATTATTCAATACTGAAAAAAGTTTTTAAAATAATCTAGAAACTTCAGGATGCTTAATCACATCACTCAGAAACTTTAAAGATTCTTCTACTAATACTAAAAAACCGCATATTCTCCCATAAGCGTAAGAAAAATTTAAAAATCCTCTGAGTACCAGGTCAATGCAAAAACTTCGTTGTCAAATACAATGTCTCTAGAACTTGACTGCAATGCTTATTAGGGCTAGACCGATGGCATTTTTTGGCCGATGGGCCGATGCCGATTGTTGGCCGATTGCTCAAAGATGGCCGATGGCCGATGGCCGATAGTTTTCCTCCAAATGGCCGATGGCCGATGCCGTTGGCCGATGGCAAAAAAAAAATAAATAAAAAGATTAATTTGAATTCTGATATGTTTAATTCAAATTATGTTTTTCGCAATCACAGGACCCTACTTATTGAAGTTATTGTTTCCAGAAACTGCTCCTGACCCCCCAAACCTGCCCTTCTCCTGAGCGGTTACACGTGTATAGTTGTGTGTTTGTGTGTGTGTGTGTGTAGGCGCGCATGCATATGTAGGCTTGTGTGTGCGTAGACCTGTGCACACACGTAGGCGTGTATGTCTCTCTGTGTGTAGGTGCTTGTGCATGTGTAGGCTCGTGTGTGCATACTTTTGTGTATGTACATGAGCGTGTGTGTGACCAGGAGCCACTGACCAGGAGAAGCGAATTTCGGGGGACATTGCTCAGGACCGGAGGAGCCGCGCCTGCAGAGGACGGTGGGCGGGAGTGCGGCAGAGGGAAGCGGGGGGGGGGGGAGAGGAAATAAAATCAGCTTAACGTCAAGGACAGTCAAATGAGAACAATAAGCAATCGTGATTGCTCAAAAAAAAATCTGACAGAAATAAATTGATAAGATTGTCAGGGATTTGAAGGATCATTGAAACAAATATAAGAAATACGCAAAATGACATTTCTTAGCCAAAATAATTAATCGCTAAATATTTAAGAAATGCTTGAAACGACGAGGGTAGGTTTGGGGGGACACCCTCTGATTTTGGAGTAACTCACAAATTTAAACTTCGGCCCCAACTTCAGCCTCATTTTTTTAGTACAGAACCGCTACCACCAACGCCTCGGAAGAGTTTCTGAATCTACTTCCGCACTTCTGAAGAAAAAATTCAAAAGTGCCTTTGATTTCCGAATTATGTCACCATTCAAAACGTCTTTAATCAATTTCTTACATTAACCCCTTCAGACCTGGTGTCCGATATACCGGACATACTTTTAAACAGCTCCTAATCATTTAATAATTGATTTAATTAGTTGATTATTTTGTAGTTGACTCTTTACATTCTACTTATTATAATTTGAAGTAATTTTTCGTTTTGGGTTTGACAACACTGACATATAAGGATTGAGAGATAGAGAGTGGCACAACAATGGATTTTCATTTGAAAAGCGAGGTTTTTTCCTGATTTTTTTAAAAATATACAAACACTTATATTATGTTTTATAATTGTTTGTAGAACATTTTATAATGAAGTTTGTTCGGTATTTTATCGTTTTTGTCATTGGCGTCGTCAGCTGAAATTTATTGGGGGGGACCATTTTGATTCTGTCATTTTCAAGTTGCATTAAGAAAAATTCGTTTATATATATATATATATATATATATATATATATATATATATATATATATATATATATATATATATATATATATATATATATATATATATGAGACAAAAACTTGACCTCAAATAGAATTGGATTTACATTTGATACAATACTTTCAAAGGTTTACATCTTGATTTACATAATTACACAATAAGAAAAAAAATTAAATACCAACAGATACATTTTTTCTAGACTGCACATGGAATACGAATATCCGTGCTATTTATTTGTGATCAATTTCGTCCAAGATGTTTTTGTGAACGTAACATAAAACAACATGAGTCAACCGCTTTTGTGTCATAGTCGACCTTAGATACAATTTCAGCTTTCTCAGCGCAATGAAGCTTCTTTCAGCTTTACACGACGAAGGGCGGCACACGAAGAGTAGCCGCACCAAATTTTCAACATTTTGAAACAGTGGACAATTGAATTAACCGTTTTTAATGAATGAAATCATCAAAAACGAAATCTAGCTTCATTGAATCAGCCGCTTTATGGAATCAAAGCTGTTTAGAACAAAATGTGACTCATATATAAGCCGCGACAACTGTATAATTAAATTTTATATTACATAGTGATAAACCCTGCAGCTCTAAATTCTTGGCACAAGTTGGATTCGAAAGAGTTTAATTTGATGTTTTTTAATTAAAAAATTAAAGTATATAATTCACCCTTATGACATTCACGAACCTACGAAAAACACAACTACAAAAATAAAATAAGACACAAATAATTAAGCTCTCATAATATCCTATTTTAATAATGCAACCTTTTAAAGTATTTTCTTAATTTTTTCAGGTTTTTTGTAACAAATGCACCAAAAATTTGCTTTTTTGTTGAATCCTTCATACACTCAATGCATAAGCAACCAAAAAACAGCAATAGCCATGCCCATGTACTCGTATATACCTTAATTTTTGATTTCTCAAAGTCAGCGGGGAAAGTGCCCCTCCTGATCCTCTTTAAGTGATAGGCCTGCCTTGAGAGGCACACCCCACAGATTGAAAAGTACTGGCCTACACAGAGAACAAACAGCATTTGGTGCATAATTGAATTCTGATCAGCGGACGATGGGAAAGAGATAAGAGAAATGAACTGCTTTTTTCTGACACGTGACAATAAGTTTTAAAATGGTTATTTCAATAAAATTTGTTCAGTAAAGCAGGATTATTAATGGATAATTTTCTGTTAAGCTTTAATAACTAAAAGGAGTATTATTTATTCCATTAAAATTTATAAAAGATGAAACATTTCAAAAAAAAAAAAAAAGAGCGAGAGAGAAAGTTGAACGCATTAGCTCGGATAGGACTCATAATGTCAAAATATTGACTGTAAAGCATACCTGATTAACAGGCATTCAGGAGCTACTCGATAGGAGGTCACTGTGAACTTTCATAAACTTTCCTTTCCCGGAAAATTCTGACGAGTCTTCAAATTTCGAAGTTTTTTGTGAAATATTGCATTAAAAGGAGATTCTTATTAGATAGTGATGTGGGTAATTAGGAATTTCATTCAGAAAATCGAGAAATAACCTAATCTGAATAGTATAAAATCGGGGAATCCCTGCATGATACACTAAACAGAATGGTACTTACCTATCACGGTCTTTTGACTTTTTAAAAATGGTTCCGTGGATGTTGTTGATGATTCAGTAGTTAAAAATTACTCAGGTTCATTTGACGTAGAAGGTTTGCTACATTTTCCCGTTTCAAGTCACCTATCCATAGCCGTAATCGAATATGTAAAAAAAGTATTTTTACCAAAAATGGAGCGCTCTTCAGGTCACTTACTCTCAAGGAGACTAAAAGACAATATGAAATTATTTTTGTGTTTGTCGGAACGTTTCCCAATAGGGAAGCTCCTTTTATTTCTGTTTTTTTTTTTTTTTTTTTTTTTTTTTTTTTTCTGGTCATCTTGCGCTTCTTTTTTCGTTGGTCTATCGGAAGTGACATCACAGTATCCATCGTTATGCTGACTTACGATTTGCTTTTGAAATTGCACGTTCATTTTTAGACTTCTCCTCTTTTTTTCTGTAACGTAACGCTTTTTTGGTCAAATTTGAGATGCCGCAAACACATTTGAGAAACCGCGCTTCGGTAAGGTACTTTGAAGCCACGTGTTGAATAATGACAAACACATGACACGTCCTTTCCCTTTCTACCCCAAACTTAACCTTTGACCAGCTAAGAGGTTTTCTAAATTCTTGAGCATCCTTTGGCCAGGGTGTTGTTGCCAGCTGCAAAAAACCGCCAAAGAGGTCAGGTGTCTCATTTTGTTTGGGTAACGTCGGGGTCGCTATAAATTGAATCGAATCGGAGAAACAAACACTGCCAAACTTGAAACAGAAACCTGGAAGCGCCGAGAAACGAGATAAGAAAGAAAGGGGCAGAAACTCAGATCCCCGTCTGACTTCTGTTGAGTCGTAAAAAGGGGGGGGGGAGTTGTCCATCTAGTTTCAGTATCTTAAAGTTGTCCCGTTGTTTCCCCCTAAATAGCAACAAATACGCTGGAATGACTTTCAAGCAGGGCTGTGGAGTCGGAGTCGAACTGATTTTGGGGCAAAGGAGTTGGACTCCGACCTTCTTTTTTACTTTCATTTTCACTGACTCTCCTTGCATTTTTTAAAAACTGACTAGCAATTGGTTCGATTACACGTATAAAAAGCTACTAATGAGAAAATAACTGCGATTATGGCAATCAGCTAACTTAAGTGCTTTCCGAACTTTCTGTAGCCGCCCCTAGTTTGCTTGCTTTTTAACTTAACAAATAGCAACTGTCAGCAAACGGTTTTGTTGCCTAACATTTTCAAGTAATCACTTTCAAATAAAAGTAGAAATATAGTGTTTTGTTCAATCTCAGTTATAAAATAGTTAAAGGAAAGTAACAATTTAGTAAGTCGAGGCCCGTACCTCGGGTGGAAACGTTTGAGAGTGTTCGGCAAATTTGCAAATAAGTTCTGGCATGAAAGCACGAATCTAAAAGATCCGATGATTTTTTTTTTTTGTCAAAACCATTTCTATACGCTTAATTCTCCATAAAAAGTATGGAACAAAATAAGTGTAAATGATTTCTTGGTTACAACTCTCAATAATTGCAGTTAATCTTTAAATCTTCATATTAAGGTTAATTATAAAGCAGACTAAAATTTAAATTAAAAATTTAGCAAAGAAGAAATATAGGTATAGCAAAAGCTATTCGTACAAATTTATATACCGCCGCATTTTGTGCAAAATTTGCTCCTGACGTATATGTGCCTTACTTTCGTTGAAATTGAAAAGTTAAATATAATTTAAAATATGCTCAAGAAAATTTTCAGAATTAAAATATTTATATTTTTTACAAACTCTGAAATTAACTTTGGGTGTCACCCGGGGCAAACCACCCCTTCTCAAGAACTTAGACTTAGAAAAAAGCTTTTTTTCTTTCAAGTTGCAACTTTCAAAATTTTAAAGCACACGATTTTATCAATATGTATTTGTTAAACATTAAAAGGGGGCAAATTACAAGTAATCCTTTTAAATTATTGAAAAAGAAAAAAATGGTATTTTTAAGTCATCTCACTTTGAACTCGTAACTATTGGAAAATTTGATTTTCTAATTGAATTTCTGACGTTGTATGCATCTTAAGTTTACAATAAAATACAAAATGCGAAATTTTCATGGAAAAGAATTAATATTTCAATCTCTGTTTGTGGTTTTCCCCCCTTCCTGAAGGGGGAGAGGGAATTGAAAAAATACAATAAAGTAAAAATAAAAAAATCTGGAGTCGGAGTCGGGCGTTTAAAAATCCAGGAGTCGGAGTCGGGCGTTTAAAAATCCAGGAGTCGGAGTCGGTCATTTTCCTTCCGAATCCGCAGCCCTGCTTTCAAGCTGGGGAGGCCGGCGACACGACTATGGATGGCTGACATTGCACTCGGGAGAAGGTGTCCCCTTTCTAGCATCCTCCACTGAAGCTCGTGTGCGCAGAGAGCAGAGCAATGGTTTGTCATTGGAGTTCACTTTCCGACTTTCTGTTCACTATACACATCACCTATTTTGTTTTTATTTAGTTCTTTTTTTTCGATGTTCATTTCGTTTTATTTGATATGAATTAAATATGGTAAATTATGTATTATGCAACTGTTTAAAGTCTTCAAAGCAAAAATAATTTCCCCAAAATAATGAATTTCATCTTGACAATTATCGAGGGGGTCCGATTTTCAAATATTGAGGGGGTCCGGTCCTCAAATATTGGGGGGGTCCGGACCCCTTGGACCCCCCCGGCCGCGACGCCCATGGTTTTTGTATATGAAATATTGATTTCAAAAATATAAGTCAGGAATATTGGATGTGCCATAACTCTTTTAATTTTTCTCCTACAAACTCAAAATTTTGTCAATAAGATACCCTTTACCATAGTACACTGTGTACCAATTATCAACATTTTTGGTCCAATATTTCATAATTCCGACTGAAGGGGTTAATGCTCTAAATTCTTCCTAAACAATATATAAAGCTTGAAAAAAAAATTTCCAATTTTGAGAATGGTGTTAGTTTTAAACAACTAAGAAGTACAACCTAGAGTTTAATTTCAGAAATTGAGGGAGTGGGAGGAGGGGCACGCAAGTGTTCTCGGAAATACAAAAAATAGTCATAAAAATAGAGTTCAAAACAATCATAAACATTGAGCAGAAAAACCCTTTTAAAACTTGCACCCGAGTTTGTTTTGACGTGCAGTGGCGGATTTAAAACATAGCAAATGTTGCAATTGTGCGAGAGGCCCATAACCATAGGGGCACCGTAGGAGTTACAAAAATGCTTATGATAAATGTTTTACAACTTCTGTGTAGAGAAATAGGGCCCCAAACTTGTAGCTCCGCCGAAGCGATACAGAAAAGACTGCATTACTGTGATTCATATTACAAATATCGAAAAATTAAAAATTACCGTCGGTTTAACGGGAGTCTAACAAAATGAAACTAAACCGGTTTCGCCATCTCATATTTTTTCCATGGCCTCCAATTCGACAATACATCACCAAATGATCGTCAGTCTGAGACGCTATATTAATTTTCCATTGAAATAAGTAATTAATAGCCACAAAAAATGAGTAAATAGGCTTTTTTGAACACCCGATCGAAAACAAAAAGGGAAGTGCACAACTGGAACGTACGCACATCCCATATGCGAAAATTTAGCCTTCTGCAGCTTACCATTTTTGAGTTATGACTTATGAGAGATCCATGCGTACATCCAGCCGCAAGAAACAACGCAATAATTAACTTGTTTGGTACCTGAATGCAGTATTAAAAACTCTTTCAGGGGTGATTAAAATAGAAATTCATACTGAAATTTAAGTAAACAATTTTATATGAAAACAATAACTTCCTTTACTTTGTATTAAAAAGTAAAACAACAAAGGTCCTTTTTTTTTTTCAAAAACATCGGCCAATTCCATCGGCTTTTCGATGTTTTTTAATGCCGATGGGCCGATGTTTCCTGCAAGTTAGCATCGGCCGCCGATGCCGATGCCGATGGCTAAATTGTTGAACCATCAGCGCCGATGCATCGGCCAGGCCGATGCATCGGTCGAGTCCTAATGCTTATAGGGGTGTAGATGTACACATATTATTTTTCGACTAAATTCTTCTTAGCTTTTCAACACAAGGGGATCCCGCAGATAGCTTTATCCCATGGATATTTTTTTTAAATTCCAAACTAAAAAAGTTTTAAAGCACTTTTTTTTTTCATGCGAAATGTTCAAAAGTTCTCCAAGTTAGAAATCACAACTGTATTCATTGCTTACAAAGCTTAAAATATTATTTAAATACGAGGTCTAAGATGTATTTATTTGTTTGGAATGTCTTTAAATTTTATCAAAATAAGAAGTCGCTAATTCACAGTCTTAAAATAAGACCCCTAATTTCAAATTATCTCCAATAGGGTTGTTTCCTTCAGTCAAAAGTAGTAGTTCTAGTCACTGAAATTGATAGAATAAGCAAAAAAAAAAAAAAAAAAAAAAAAGGACCCAGAAAATTCTTTCATTTTCCCAACAGTTATTTTTTAATTAATTTTTTGAAACGTCCGATTTTGCAAACAAGGCGTGGTCTTGATGACGTCGCAAATGATGATCTTTGGCGCATTTTGGACCGCGTTTCCACGTTATGATAATCAAGAAGCGAATTAAAATTGCGCTCTACGCTTGCTATCAACCGTATCGTTGCCAATACACGTGAGTAAAGATGTGTATTAAATATTTTGCTCTGTGAATGACAACACAGAATGGCATTTCATCATTTGTGATGTCATCGGCAAGAAATGTGAACAATAAAAGCACAATGATTTAAGTAATTTTTTTAAAATATTAAACTTAAACAAATTATTTAAAAAATGGTTAGATCCTTTGTTTTTAAGAATGTTCTTTCAGAAAATAATACTTTTAAAATTTTGGAAACGACCCCATTATCCCAACACATCCAAACCGCGGACCCTCCTTAAGTATTCAAGAAATTGGAGTCCACAAATCGCCTTTTTCTAAACGATATCTTTAAAAATTTCACTAGATAAAAAAATTACGTTTTCATTTTATCGCCTGTAAGTTTTTAAAAATTTATTTGAGTAGGAGTCTCAGACTAAATTATCACAAACGATGTCGTTGGAAAAACCTCAAAATAGAAAATCACACACAGCATTTTTGCATAAAAGGACCCGAAAAAGTGGAATTGGGACTGTTCAAAAAAAATGGTCATTTCTAAAAAAAAACTGAGGAATCATGTAAAATCTTTTATGCATTTAGTAATTTGTAATTGAATTTTTCAAATTATATGAT
The DNA here is from genome assembly GCF_026930045.1 of Uloborus diversus. NCBI lineage: Eukaryota > Metazoa > Arthropoda > Arachnida > Araneae > Uloboridae > Uloborus > Uloborus diversus. The sequence goes on along the minus strand of NC_072737.1, from coordinate 116,550,384 downwards.
ATTTTTATTCAACGTTTCTTAAACAGTGTATCTATTTTTACTGTTCTGTTATATGTGCAGGAAAATGCCTAAAAGCTATTAATTTAAAAAATATTGCTTCTACTCAGTTTTTTTGAATAATTAGAAACATCTGTTATTTAATAGACGTAAAAGCATAGGCGGATTTAGAACCGAGTTCCTGGGGGGGGGGGGCAGCATTTTTTTTTTTTTTTTTTTTTTTAGCATTATTAGTTGTATTGATTACAACTGGCTGGATTTAGACTTAGCGTGCCCCTAAGCTATTTCAGGTTTTTGGTCTCTTTGGTAGTCTGGTCAACTTTTCTATCAATGGCAAAAAAAGGCCATTCTTTAAAGTCCCCCCCCCCCATGCATTATACATAAGGCCTAAGGTGGAAAATGGAGTCTCTTTTAAGTAGGGAATAGAATATGTCTAATTTTAGGGGGTCCGGGGGTTTCTCCCCCGGAGGATTTTTTGTAAAATAGATATAAAACTCTGCATTTTTAAGCCTTAGAAGGGGTAATTGGAACTACTAAAATCTTGGAGACAAATACCAAAATACTCTTTTGCAAATTACGATAATACACTGTAAAAATTGTTTTGGGGTTGACAAATCAATTACAGCAGTTCTCAGAGAGAAAAAGAGAGAAAGTACAGAAGATTATGCATTGTTGTTCGCTTACTTTGGCTGTCGGTTCAATTCAATCAGTTTTTGATCACGCCTCCAACCCACCGACAAATACAACAAGGAATTAAATGCAAAATGATCAATAGTAAAAAAATGTTTTAAAAGAAACGGTGTATGGATTTAGAAAATAGGCCCATTTGGACAATTCATATTTTATACACTTGATAAGAAATAAAGTTGAAGCACACTTTGCTTAGGAATTTCTAAGACTCATCTAATCCGTTTCATCATGGACTTGAAAACAGTTAAAATTATTTAAGGCACTTAAATTTGCCTTTCCAGTCTCTGAAATTTAGTACTTGATTGTACTGTTTTACAGTATTGTTCTAACTTTGTAAGAAGCAACTATTTTAAGTTTGGAGCCTCGGTGGCCGAGTGGTGTTGCTCAGCAACTGCTTGCATGCAGAGAGGCATGGGTTTGATTCCCGCCTACTGCCCTGGGTGTTCTTCTGATTTCCTTGTATTGTAATAAATCTGAATTGTGCTATCTGTCTTACGTGTCTGAGCAAACGTCGGACTTCCACCTAAAATGGGGCTCAGTCAAACGAAAGCCGCTCATATTAGCCTCAAAAGTGGATTAACGCCTTCGTTATTCATTACCTTGGGTGCGCCAAGGGGTATCAGGAACAACAATAACATTAGAAGTTAAAAAAAAAAAAACTATTGATTTCTCATTACAACTTTTTATTTTCAATTACAAGAAGTACAAAAAACGAAAAAAAAATAGAGGTAGTGTTTTTTTTTCCCCTTCTGGACTGAACAGATTAACAATGTGCAGAAGAAGTAAGATAAACGCAAGTAATACAAGATAATTTCCAAAATTACTGCATTCGGGATTAAATAAACAGCAATATATGAAAAATGCGAGCCACAAAAATTTATCTCAAGTAATATGCTACAGAAACGCGAGAACTTTACATTTTTGATGCAGGATGTGGCAAGAAGCTAAATTTGACACATTTCGGCATTTCTTCCCCTACCCCTCATCATTTGTTATAAATTTTTATGGTTTGTATCCACACTTTTGAAATTTTTCAAGATTTTCAAGCACTTTAAAATATAATTTATTTTTTCAAGTACTTCTCTTCTTTTCTTTAAAGAACAAATCATGAAATTTTCCGGAGTTGGGGGCCTTCAACAAAGCGGGTGCCCTCAACTTTAGTTTGTTTAGTTTATAGGTAAATCCGGTTCTTTTTTAAATCTTTGTTTTAGTTTCCAATTTGTTGAAACAGTCGTTGATTATTTTAAGTATAAAGGCTGATTACTCATATTTTCACTCATATACTTGCTCTAATGGTTTTCAATTCAAAGTAGTCGTTTTCAACACATTTCAACAACCCGGTGACAGCTTTACTCTTTGTAATGCAGTGTACGGTGCGCCTCCCCCCCTCCATCAGAAAAGGAAAGTCGCTATTCTCTTCATTTTCACTTGTGAACTTTTCAAAAAAAAAAAAAAAGAAAAAAAAATCATGATTTTTTTCTTTTCACATTTTTGAAGGTGTGTTGTTACCATGTATAAAGTCCTCCCAAGACTGGAAGAGCATTGACCCCCCTCGCCCCCCCATAAATCCGCCCATGCGTAAAAGAAACAAGTGTGAGGTCGGCATAAGATTTTTTTTTTCTTCAATGAAACTTAAAATTAAAGATAATTTCAAAATGTTTGTAACTTTTATGTTTCAACTAGAAAATCGCCCCTCAAGGGATGACGGGTGAAAACTGCTTCTACATTTGAACGAAGCAATTGCCTGTTTGGTGATATTTTGATAGTGGAAATTTTAATCCTAACTCCGGTGGATTAACCCTAAACTCCAGTAGAGCAGTCAATATTGACCACCTTTTCGTTTCTTCATTCCATTGAAATGACACAGTCTTACCAGTAAAACAGTTAAGTTACCGGATCCAGTTCAGCCTTGTCAAAATAAAGCATTTTCCTGCATGATCAAAAAATATTATCAAACTAGAGGACCCGACAGACGTTGTTCTGTTCATACTTCATAAATTGAAAAGTAAAAAAGTTTCAAGGAACTATCAAGTGTTTGAACAATTTTGTCGAAAAAAATAGGTAAAAAGAAAATGTTTTAAGTTGCTTGGTGTCAGAATGCGTAAATTTATTACAACTTATTTTATCTAAAGCCCACTGAGCAGTTGTTTTATTAACTATTTTTTCTCTCGTACTTGATGGTTTGTTCTTTCAGCCATACTCAAAAGATAAAAAGCGTCCTCAGATATTAAGTGTAAAAATTAACTACTCATCTAGAACAAACGGGAAATCCCGCTGCAACATCCCTCATATAAAAAAGAATAAAACAATCGAAAGGATATCGTTTAGAAAAATGATAAAGATAAAAACAGTTCTCTGAATAAGCGAAAATCACTCATCCTCCCCCCCCTCCCGATGTAAAATAAACACATTCTTCAACTAAAATGACTAAAAACTCTTTAAAACGAAAAACAATTCTTTGCAATTTGAAACCTTTCGCCAAATAACCAAAAAATACAATAAATTACATTAACAGTAGCTTTAAAATTTAAACAAATGATCGCGCAACTCTATTGTTTATAGCCAAAGTCGCCAAGCCACCACGTTACTGTAATTCAGCAGATTAGTAAGAGAAGCCAACTCCGACCAATTAGTGGTCCGATCTTTTGAACCAAAACTTTTTAAGCTTTATATATTGCCTAATTTGTTCTTTCCACCAAAGGTAAAGATCTTCCACTGCACTGATCTTTTGCGTACAGAACTACCCTGTTGTAATTTATCTGGACGAAAAAATTTGTTTCGTCTTTAAATTCCATCATTTTTTCCCCTTTAATAATGTACTGATTAGTTAGATAATCTTTGAAGTATTCCGGACATTGTTGCCAAAACTCAGATGGATTTCAGCTGAGAAACAAATGTTGCTTGGTACGGTACTTTCTGATCATTTGGTTAGGAAAACTTAAAGCACCGAACCGGTCACATGGTTCAACTACGACGACAAAATACACGTTTTGCGTGAACCTTGCAGTACTTTACTTTAAAATATATGTCGGGTCCTAAAATCGTTGCTTTCAAGAAATGAAAGCTTCATTCTCTCTCTCTACGTTTTATCTATTCTCAATTGACATATCACAGTAAGAAATTTCATCACAATTAGCGGAACTGGCTTTCGTATTGTCCTTTGGCAACGGGTTAAATATTTATTTCAATTCTCGCTCAACAATAGGTTAAAATAAATATTAATCATTTGGGAGATATAAACATCCAATGTTTAAATTAATTAATTAATTAACAAAAACGTTTCCGATTCGGTTCATCGCGCTTCGAAATTATGCTTGCCACAACTTAATAACACACAAAAAATTTGATCAAAATCGATCCAGCCGTTAAAAAGCCTTATGGTGACAAGCGTCCGCACAGAAGATTTTTATATATTAAGATTATCATGCTGGGGGGGGGGGGGGGTGGCGCGAGTTTCATTGTTGGTAGCGTAGAGTGATACTCGATCAGTGAATTCGCTATTATGTGTGAGGATGACCTGTTTTACTTATTCTGACATAAACTTCTTTCGAGAAAAATTAGCTACTGAAATTACTCGTAAAACAAGCGTTATTCGTTTGAGTGCTCTTCCGAAGCTTCGAAAAATCATCGATTGTTGAGCAATGGTTCAAATAAGAAACTCAGAATAATCCTTCTCAATATGCAAAGAAAAGCAACCGACATGGTTCATAGCAGGATAAATATTCATCGATTGGAGAAAGGAAAATTGCATATGAAGCGACATTAGGCGTAAAATATTATGCAAATAAATTTCACTTGTGTCGAGAGAAAAATAAACAACTATGAATCTGGCAATGACTGCGTGACAAAAATAGTCCTTCTGCTGAAATGGTGAAATTATTGACGCGTACTTTATGAAGCGAAGGATTTGTCAGGGAAATTAATGCCGTTTGCGGGCATATAGATGTATCATAAAATAGAATATGTTAAAGCTTTGCGCTGCTTAGGTTACTAACACACAAAGGGGCGGAACACGCAATTCAAATTAGCTCGTAGGAAGTTGCATGTGTTTTAAAAGTTTTTTTTTTTGTTTTAATTTATAATGGGTAATTGTAATAATAATAACCAATAGAAAAGAGCGTACTCAATAAAAGAATACGTTGCACAAAAACTACAGGTTCCACATTTTATTCAAAATAAATTTTACATTCTGAAATAAAAAATAAATATATATATATAATAAAAAAATAACAATTATAACATTTATTTTGCTTTTACCCCCCCCCTCCCCCCCACACTTTCTCTTTGAAAAACGTAACGTTTAGCGCTTGACGATTTGTAACCTCCTTTGCTTCTACAGATTACTTCGAATGCTTTGAGCAGGGGTGTCCAGAAGGGGGGAGAGGGGGGAGAGAACATGGCACAGGTTGGGTCATTTGATTTTTTAAAAGGGGGAATAATTTGAGAGGGCTTTTGATCTCATTTGGGGGACTATTATTCTGCGGGGAGGTCTCCGTAGTAATTGAGGGGGTTGGGATATCGCTCTTGTGTGTGTGGTGGGGTAGGGGGGCTCACCTATCTTTGAGCCGTAGTTAACATTTTTCTCGGAAGCACAGGGCCGATCGGCCGACATGAAATTGATGCCTTAAATGGGGACGAGTCCGAATTTGACCTCTATAGGTGGTGCACCACACAATTTTGGCATATTCTGAAGGTAGAGTGAAAGTCTCTTAGAAACCTGCATCCATGGCAACCGATAGTGACCGATCACAGGACTTTCGAACTCAGCCATTTTACGAGTGCGAACAACGCTTGTACTCGATGAGTAGCCATGGTTGACTCTCGGGTGTGATGGTATTGGATGGCTTTACCCAAGACTTGTGTTTCGGAGCCCCATGCCATATCCACTAAGCAGCACACAGACTCTATATATAAATAATTAAATAAATATATGAATGAATGAATGAAATATGTTGTTTCAATTTTACTTATTATGTAGTTATTTATTTGCGTTGTTGCACCTCCAAGTGCCTTGCGGACAGAGACACATACCCAGAGGGCATTTATAAAGACGAGACTTCTGTTATAATAATATTTTGTTGCACCTTTACTTTGACCACTATTCTTTGAAAAAACACCGAATGTTTTAAAAAATGATATTTTGTTGCACCTTTACTTTGACTAATATTCTTTGTAAAACATGGAATGTTTTAAAAAATACTTTTTTTACACATTTACTTTGACTAATATTCTTTGAAAAACACCGAATGTTTTTTTTAATGATATTTTGTTGCACCTTTACTTTGACTACTATTTTTTGAAAAAACACCGAATGTTTTATGTAATGATATTTCGTTGCACCTACTTTGACTACTATTCTTTGAAAAACTCCGAATGTTTTATAGAATGCTTTATTTTCAATAAATATGAACGTGTCCATTAGGGTGGTTCAAAAATACATGTAAAAAAAAAAGTTACTCCTAGAAAACAGGACACCCCTCAATATTTTTCGACTTGGGGATAGTAATATATACTGGAAGAATTTTAGCTTCCTATTTCAACTGAAAGAGGGTGCTCAACCGACACCCCTAAACTTACTCAGTATGGATAGGGGGGTTAAAAAGTACATTGAATTGAAACGAGCTGATGTGTGCATCACATGACTTCCTTTTACTCCAACTTAATGTCATTTTCCCATTATTGGCAATTTTATTGTGATAAAATAGTTAACTCTCTAAATATCACCAACAGTGGCCAAATCAAAACCAGATTTAAAAAAAAGTCGCCAAATTTGTCGCCAAGTTGGCGACCAAAAAACTGGCGATATATCGCCAAGTGTTCGCCAAATTATAACACCACTTGAGTTTACATCAAAATTAACAATGATTTCCCTCCAAAAAGGGGCAAAAGACCCCCTTAGAAGCACCCAAATGCAACCAAAATTGAAGGTGCACAACTAGACCCCACTAGGAGTCCACGTACCAAATTTAAACTTTCTAGGACATACCGTTTTTGAGTTATGCGAGATACATACACACATACGTATATACAGACGTCACGAGAAAACTCGTTGTAATTAACCCGGAGATCGTCAAAATGGATATATCGGGTGTCGGTACGTTCCTAGGCATATATCCACGTGTGGTCGAGTCAAAAAAATAAAAAAAACCCAACATTCATTCGGAGGTGAGCAAAATAGAAGGCCGATTTTTGGCCGGAAATTAAGGCCGATCTTTGAGTGAAAATTTTTTTGCGAATACAATACTTCCTTTTTTTGTAAAAGGAAGTAAAAACAGCGCTACATATCATAATATACACGAGTAATATGCATATACATTGCAATAAAATAATGCTAATGTTAAATTAAAGGGTCATTAAGCACCCGCTTAAAATTTGAGCAAGAAGCTATAACTTTTACAGCATAATACTATTAGTAAGTGTAAAAAAAAGGGGGGGGGGATGTTGTGGAATCTAGCTGAAAAAACGTTTTTTTGAATCACCCTAATGTCTATGTCCCCACAAATTTATTATTTTTTTAAAAACAAAACCTTTAAAAATTGCAGAGTACATGCACACAAATATCGGGTCACCACTTTGTAAAAACAATACGTATGCTTTGTGTTTCCCCTCCGATCAAGCTCCCATTTCTGACTAATAAGGTAGTAATGTTATCAACATTTACCTCTGGTGATTTATAGGCGTTTTTTAATCTAAGTATTAGTCACTGCAAAAGAGTCATGTAACGCTGCGCCAGGTGCGAAATGAGTTTTGAATGCTGATGCGAATCACTGATAGATCGTATCACCGGGTTCTCTCTTTGTGGAGATGGGCAATGTCGTTCTTTTTAATGATCCGTTCATCAGAAAGGATCGTTCATGTTTTTGACCCGTACATCATTTGACCGGCTTCGTTCTTTAAAAAAAGTCTGTAGGGGGGATATCTTTACGAGACTTACTCCGTTACTTATGTACATTGAACATGTTTCATTGAAATTGTTGGTAAAACTGGTTCAGGGGTGCCCCCCCCCCATTTTCCCCAACCCTCCCCCCCCTTTTTTAGCTCTAGTTTTTATTTTCTTTATGTTTTAAATATTTTTATTTATTTATTAATTTTTAATTATTGTTATTATTGTTATTGTATTAGAAAAGTTCTGTGGTACGCCAATAAGATCACACAAAACATAATTTAAAACAAAAATTAAAAAATGTCCCTCCCCCCCCAAAAAAATGATGGCGAAACTTGCGCCATCATCCCTCCCTGTGGGGCACTCCTGAATTGGTTTTATATTCTTTTACAGAAAGGCGACTAAAACTACCTAACATTTTGAAAATACACGAATAAAAATTTAATCAAGAGATATTTTATTTAGGTTTGGATGTGTAAAGCAATTATAGTTTATTTTGTACGCGTTTTCTCGGCAACCGAGTGAAAAGGCATGTTATTTCAACAGTCCCAGGTTTTATTCCTGTATGGTACAAGATATAAAAGCAAAATTGTATTTAATAAAAAATAAATATAATCGACATAGTGTGAAAAAATTGTAAAATTGACTTAAAAATATAAAAAAAAATCGCCGAATATCGTCACATTAAACCTTTTGGAGAAAATAATAGAGCAAAAAATGGTTTTGAATGAGTAAAATAAAAGTAATATCAAAAGAGATATCCTCATATATATAATAGCGAATTCACTGATCGAGTAACGCTGACGTCACCAACAATGAAACTCGCGCCATAGCATAATCATTTGATAATATTTTCTAGCAAAATTTGACTGCAGGGAAATGCTTTATTTCGACAAGGCTAAACTGGATCCGGTAACTTAACTGTTTTACTGGTAAGACTTATTTTAGGAGAATGAAAAAACCAAAAAAGTAGTCAACAATGAATGATATCTACTGGAGCCTAAGATTAATCCACTGGAGTTTGGGGTTAAAATTTCAACTATAAAAATATCATCAAACAGGCAATGGCTTCGTTCAAATGTAGACGCAATTTATACCCATCACAGTAAAAAATAATAATAATTTAAGAAACTAAAATGAGACAGAGAGAACAATGTAAAATAATATCATCGTTCAAAAAAACGGCCATTCATTTTGTAGGAGATCACACTGCTCCGTTTATTTTACGGAGTCGTCTTTTAGATCCGTGCGTTCGGGAACGACACATCCCTATCTAATTGAGGTCGATATTTCAGACACTCATTTTCTTTAATTGTGAAAAAAGAAATTAATAAAGACGCAAAAATAAGAGTCCGTAAAAACTTCATTTTTGTTTTTAAGCAATGCAGGAATTGCTGTTCCACCCTCCCTAAGTCTGAAGAACATGCTCATTTTTTTTAATAACATGTATTTTTCCGCTAAAAATTGTACACTAAATCAGGAATAAACATTTTTAGTTACGAACAGGAAATTTGTTTTACAGGGGCATTTGTGATCCGAAAATTATGGGTTGCCGTTTTTAAAAATTTTGAGCTGACAACATATTCTAATAATGAAAAATTATTTAAAAAAAAAAAAAAACTTAAGGGAGCGGGCGGTTGAGCTCCTGATAGTTTCCGAAATTTTCGCACTGTCTTCAGAAAATTTTACTCGACTCCACTATCACTCCAGACTTTCAATACACATTTTATTACGGAACTTTTATAAACCCTTAAATGGAAACGAAGTGATCCCACCACTTTTTTGTGATCTTTTGCCCTTTATTTTTTTTCTTTAGGCGTTGAAGAAACACATTCAAAAAGAACATGAAATTCCATCCAGAACTAAACGAACCTTCTTTCCCTTGTTCAAACATCGACTTTCTAGCAACTGATCGAAATTAACTTATGGTAATGGCACCAATAACTGACTTAAGACATCGCTCTCAGGTTAACTCCATTTTCTGAGTCTTTTAATGCATTTATACTTTTAAAACTATTTTTCTCTCATGCAACTACGTCTAATCTAACTCTTGGCTGCTTCTGGATCCTCTGAATTAGTTAATTCTATTTTTATTTGCTCAATTTCGAAAAAAATGTTCAAACCCCAGTAACAGACACCGACAATTCTGATGATACCCACTAACAGATAGGATGAGTAATGGACAGAATTGCCCTTTTCTCTTCGAAATGTGCAGAAGTTCTTTATTTTTAGATCTAAAACCTTATTAAATTCAAATGAACATGAAACACCGGCATACCTCGTGGTGGCTGTTCATAACCTTCCATCACTGCCTTGTAAATACAAACTGGATCATAAAATTGACTCTGATAACACTAGATGGTTGCACCGTATCCATGGGCTACAGCAACATCAGTATTACGCGCCTAAAGTTGTTATTATATATTAAAAACATATACAGTGAGCAAAATAAATTATTCTGTTTTGAAACGGTTTCATAAAAGCGAAACAAGCTAAAGGAAAAGAATTCATTTAAAATCTTTGATGATGGTAATTAGTTAATTAACGCGTCTGTGAAAAAGAAAATTAGACTACTTGCATAGCAACAGCCAGAAACTTCAACGGCAAACAAACCTCATTTAAATACAATAGCTTTTAATCTGTCTCACAATGTATCAGTATTTTGACACATTTTAATGACAAACATAATAACACTTGAAACATGAAAAGAAATAAAAAAACTTTTCCGAGCAAAACATGTTTGTTGGTAGGTTTTTTTTGTCTTTTTTTTTTCTTTTCGCTTTAATATCAGTACTATCATTAGAGGATGTTTTTATCCTTATTCTTCTCCTTTGGTATCATTTTTCTGTTACATTGTTTACAATGGAAGAAATAATCTTTGACTATGAGGTAGTCCTGGAAGAATTCTGTGAATTCCTTTTAGCAAGTTGCTAGGGTAAAATAATTCTAGGAAATTATTGCTTTTTCAAATGTAGAGCCTGAGGGATAGAAGTCTTCCAGAACAAGTGCGAGTTTTTTTAAATAAAAAAATAATTTAGATGTTCTCTCTCTCTCTCTCTCTATCTCTCTCTCTCTCTCTATATATATATATATATATATATATTATATCTGGCGTACCTAGCATAGGTGACACCCAGGGTGGTAATTTGTGATGTCCCCCCCCCAACTCACACACACACACCCTACAAACGCAAGAAAAAAAAAAGAAAGTTTTGAAAAATAAAACTCATGCAATTTTCAGTGGGATAATGTTCAAAAGACAAGTAAAAACAATGAATGCTTTTTATATAACTTGCCCTGGCGCAGGTGTGCTTTGAGGGGTCAAAAAAGTAAGGGTGTGTATGCAATTGATGGCCCTTTAATTTTTCAAACGTATCTCAAACAGAGACAATGATAATGGGTTTTAGTGTAAGAGGAAGTGACTACCCTGTAAGTATTTGCAATATGAACCTAATCCTGAGTATAATATTTAGTGCGTGTTGGGTGGGGAAAGAGAAGGGAGTCCGGGAGGTTTCCCTCGGAAAATTTTCATATATGTAGTCTTAAAAAAGCATTTTAGCTTCATACATTTTCAAAAACTTGCAATTCCACTTTGGGTGTCACCCCCAAGACGGGTGGCACCGGGGGCGCCGGACCGCCCCCCTTCGACTCCCGTAGTAACGCCACTGATACATATATTTATATCTAGTATATATTTCTTCATTAGATGTACTTATGTTTGCAATGTGCGTACCCATATTCTATCAATAGGCCAAATTCGGAGTTCTATTTAGCATATTCAGAATTTTTGCCTATCAAAACTTAGGTTCGGTGCCCTTTGGCAGTTCATTGGCAATTTTAACACTAATAGTGCACAAAATCTTTTTAGAATATACATGTATTCACGATTGAGTGGCAACACATTTGCAGGCACTCCTTTATGCATCTGTTTTTCCAACCATCGTGCTTTCATAATTTCATTTTTTAATATTTGTTAAAATTCTAAATTTATTTTTGAAGTTTTTTGAGCAATATGTTTGCAACACATGAAGCCTTCTTTCATACTTTTTTTTCTTTTGAGCAAACAGGATTGCATGTTGGTCCCTTTTCTTCCGAAGACGTCGCTTTGTCTTTGACATTGGTAGGTACGGGCCACGTGATCCTTTTTAATTTAATTACTTAACTTCAAAAATAATGACACAATCTTGATTTATGTGTTAAAATTCAGCACCATTTTTGACATAAAAAATTTAAAATTCTATTAGGAATTCTTAGAGTTTTGACATAACCATCTTCAAAACTTTTCCATTGGAAATGTATGCCATATCTTTCAACGCTGTACAAATGCAAGTAAACTTTTTTACCGTTTAACCATTCAAAATCGTACAAATATCAAACCAAATGTAAAAATAGTAGCCTAACAAATTTACAAAGTTTCGATTTATCAAATCATTCTAGCTGCAAAGTTATATTTTTTAATTTCCTTGTAAACGTTTTTCACTCTTTCCGTTGTATGTTTCATTCACACTATAGAAATACGTATTTTTGTTATTCTTCTAAAAATGTTGCTTTTTTTTCTTTGATAGGTTCCTACCTCAATCTTAATTGCGAAAATTATCATTATAATTTTTCATGAACGAATTTAAGTTAATTTTTCAGTTTTCAAATGTTTTATTCATCTTGAATTTTCTATGGAATCGCCACAGCAAACGAGAGGTTATTATCCTGAATGACCTCGTAACCGTGACGGTAAAACACACGACAACCGCAGTTAAAGTTAAAAGGAGAGAACTGAATCAAGCTCAGAACGTGCAGCTCCAATTGTCGTATAATTTCTCTGTATTCAACGAGGAAGACAGGCAAAGGAAGAGAATATCTGCTTTCCTTAAAACACGCCTACGAAAGTCTTTGAACTTACGAAGCTCCTGCCTGCATCGATCGGTTGTGTGAAAACAAATTTAAAATCATTTCCGAAGTGCTTTGAAAAGTTATTGCCGGCTTTTGACAAGCATTTTATGAGGAACCGTGGGTGAATTGCTGGTCTTCTCCAAAGAGTGAATTATAGATTCGGTTTGAACTGGAGATACAGGTAGTTATCAAAATAATGGAAACACTTGTGAATAAAAGTGATATTTTTCAATGCGCTTCGTAATAAAGAATAAAACCAGATATCATTTTTTTAAAATATAAATAGCAATGTATATGATCTAGTAATATATGGTAGTTTAACGGAAGTACTGTAAGCCTTTGGTTTTTTTCAAGCTCATGAAATGTCGGACCTCTCAAATTTTTAAAGAAGCCAACTTGTTGGAGCGCGTCTAGCTGGAGCAAATGTAACTGATACATCTCAACTTTTTCGCGTTTCTAGAGATACAGTATCTAAAGTCAGGGGCGTAGCTAAGGGGGGGGTTTTGGGGACAAAACCCCCCCCGAAAAGTTAGTCTCAAAAAAAAAAGAGAAAAAGAAGAGAGAAGAGAAAGAAAAAAAAAGGAAGAAAAGGAAAAAATTCCAAGCGATTATACATACATACATATATATATATATATATATATACATATATATATATATATATATATATATATATATATATATATATATATATATATATATATATATATATATATATATATAAAAAGAAAGAAGTAACCCCCCCCGAAAGTCGGGTCTAGCTACGCCACTGTCTAAAGTCATGATAGCATACACTCATCGCGGTAAGACAAACTTGGCAAAGCAAAACAGAGGAAGGAAAGAGAAGCTCAATAAAAGAAACCGTCGCGTCGGTTGTTGAATTGGATTGTATTAGTGTCTAAAAAGTGAACAACAGCAGCAAAAGTGACCACAGAACTCAATCACAATCTGGATTCACCATTGTGAGTGATTAGAGTAAGAAGAGCTTTTTTATAAACAGAACATTTATGGCAGAGTAGCGATTCCGAATTTTTTTTTTCCAAGTGTTTCCATTGTTTTAATAACTACCTGTAATTCAGAAGAGTATTTGTGCAGTACGTTGGAGGGATCAAATGATGAATAAACTAACCCCTTAAAGGGGAGGGCATTCCGATATCCCGGTTAACATGTCGGAAATCTGGCAAGCCTATGTGGCCTCCAGGTATAACAAAAGTAGTCAAAATATTTTTAAAACCTCTATACCTTACTTATGTAGAAACTTAGTGGTGCGACATCGATGGCAAAACATCGATGTTTCGGAACATCGATGTTGGAAATTAAAACATCGATGGTATTGATACATCGACCAAAAAACATCGATGTTTCTGAACATCGATGTTTTAAAACATCGATCGTTTTGTCAATATTTCACATACATTTTTTAGTATACTACACTACAAACTTACATAGATGATAATCTCTAACAAATGTTTCTTAATGGATCAGGGCATTGCGTCTAATTTAAGCAATTCGAAAAAATACGAACCGCACGAATATATTGAAACTACTGAAGTGCAAATCATAAACACAGTTTAATAGGAATAATTAATTCTGACAATTATTATTAAGAGCAAGAAATATGTTTTGAACTGTTAGCGCAAAAAAGTTAAACACAAATTGTGAGTAATTGGTGGACGGCTTATTGAGGGTAGACGCAGTGACGGATACGAGTGAGTGCGGGGTCATACCCCCCCCCCCCCCACCCGCAACAGTATTTGAATGTTTGCTCGAAAAAATAAAAAACTTGATCGAAACCGTAAGAAGTGTATGCAAGGAGGATGAAGGGAGGGGGGGGGGATCATGACCCCCTCCTCCCATCAAAACCTGCAACAATACTTTGTAATCTGTTTCAAGGTTCATTGTATTTGAGTAGTGAAAATGACTGCTTGAGAAAAAAAAGCCGAACCGAAACCATAATAAGAAACAGTAAATAGTTCTCGATTTTTTTTTTGGGGGGGGGGGAGGGGGGTATTAACTGTCACTTTTCTATTTATAGCATATGTATTTAAAATATGTAGAGAGTGAAAATAGCTTTTCTCGAGACAGTTAGTCTGCGACGCTGAGTTCAGGAGCCAGTATAATGAAAAGTAATAAAGAAGTGTCTGACGCCCGTTTGCTTTTATAAGCAACAAATTTAATCAACGATAGTTTTTGTAAAACCATATCTAAAGCTTCAGGCATCACTTCAATCGATAAAACACTTGAGTCCATAAATGTTTTTTTTTTTTTTTTTTCCTGTAAAGTCTCTATAGATTAGAATTTCTTTCTGTTGTAATTTTTAGATAGTTCAGTTTTTAGTCGTGCTGAGCTTATTTTTAAATGTGCTGTAAATAGTTTATTAGTTTAAATCAGTGTTCAGGATTTATTATCGTGCAAGAAATGTAAACTTTGAGTGTCGTGTTAGCGCAAAACCTCATTATACATAGGTTCTCGCAGTGGTGATGCCCACCTAGGCAGTGGCGGATACAAGGAGCAGGTCATAGGGGTCATGCCCCCCCCCCTAAAACGTCGACAATATTATCCGTTCGCATTGTATTCAAACACTTTATGGACAAAATGTAAATAACTTCAGTTTTTGTTTCAGTTTTGAATTATTTTTACAAGTAAATACTTGAAATACTTCTTCTTTTAATTGTTTATAAAATTTATTCGTGAGGTTTTTGTCCTATTAGGTGCCATATCCCTGACCGATGTGGTATTTTTAAACACCTAAGCAGTTTCAGAAATTTTTCTTACCAAAAATCATAAGTTTATTCATGGAGGAGGGGTGAGGGTCACTCTTTAGCATGAGCCCCCTAAAATGTTAGTCTGTATCCGCCCCTGGGTAGACGATAAGTAACCCCCAATATTTGGTGTTTAAGCGCATTTCTTTTCGCTGATCATTCCACCAGGCAGAGAAAAAGCTCTTTCCAATGAAACCAAAGTCGCCATCACTATCAAATACTTCGACACAACTTTTAACAGTTCTGAATTTGTACCGTTATAATATTCACCGTAGTAATATATAGGATTCTCCTTTAGTTTAAGAATTGGAGTCTTAGAATCGACTGCAAGAACTGGCAACAGACTACCATTGTCGAGTTCTTCCAATAGCTTTGACCTCTTCTTCACCCTCCAGTTATCTTTTACCATCTTGTAGTTATCTTTCCAAAAATCATCCTTTATACAGAAAAATCGATATTTTTAAATGTGCGCAAATAAATGAAATTTTTTGGAGCAATTCCATACGTAAATTTAATTACCTAGCGAGAAAATTGGAACAAATTTTACTATAATTTTTAATTATAATACAAAAAACATCAACATCGAAAAAACATCGAAACCAAAACATCGATGTTCCGAAAACATCGAAAGTAAAACATCGATGTTAAAAACATCGATGTTTTAACAAAAACATCGATGTTTCCAAAACATCGACATCGATGTCGCACCCCTAGTAGAAACCATTGATACTTGACAATTTTTCAGACTTAAGGAAAACCAATTTAAAATAAATACTATAAATGGGTGATGATTATTAATATAGATGAAAACATTCAAGATCGTAGAGCTTGATTTGTAGGGGAATCTGGGGCAAAGTGATATAGCGGGGTAAAGAGAAATGGAGAAACATTTACATAGCAATGTTTTAACTATGTAGTAGTAACTTATGCAGTCTATTCAAGTCAAGAAAAAAATTGCCTCTGAAAACCAAAACATATGATAATACAAGCAATTTTCAAAAATTGATACGTTGTAAGTCAAAAAATATTTTTGATATTATCAAATGATAAAGTTCTTATTTTTAACATTTTAAATATTAATTGGGATTTTCTAATATTCGGGGCAGAATTTATTAAGTTAATATTTAGTTTTTTTTTTTTGTATTTTTAATATTTTTCAATTAATCAAGTGCATGCAGGGCGAAATGGATGGGACAAAGTGAAATAGTTCATTTCGTTTACTCATTTAATCATTTACTAAATCACTTACGTATTCATTCATTAACTAATTTATTAAAATGCCTTCATTTAATAGCACATTTTTATATTCATTATTTCACTTATTTTCTTATTCACTCATTTATTTTCCCTCGTGTATTAATTAACCCATTAACTAATTTATTAATTTATTTTTCCATTATCTTTTCATTTATTAAATTATCCTTTTATTTGCTCATTATTTTGTTTAAAAACATTTTTTCCCATTCGAGTAAAAAAAATTGCATTCAAAAAATATTTCATTTTTCACTTTGCTCCATGGGAAATTTTTCCATTTTTTTGAAGGCACAATTTTACTGCCATATTTTTGGCAGTAAAATTATTATTTCAGTGCTAGTTTTATTATAAGATACAATGATCTTCCTTTCTGTACTATACTTTTAAAACAAATTTTCAATTTGTTCATTTTGAAAAAGCTCAGTTATCTTAACTATTTCACTTTGCCCCACATTCCCCTACTATTTTCGCGAGAATAATCTAAAACTTCTGGTTATTTTCGTTTAAAACTTCGTGTAAGCTCAAGGACGTTATCAATTACACCAATGCACTTCCGAAAGTTTTTTTTTTTTTTTTTTTCGTTCCTAACTTCAAATAGAGCCTTCCAAAATGGAATGTATAGAACCAGTAGGCCTAAGATTAAGCAAATAAAATCGCTCGTAGCGTCAGTGAGAATGATGAATCATTTTCGAATCTCTTTTCGCATAAATAAACACTTCGAAAACAATTATTTATGGGGTGTTCAGTTGAAAAAGAATTATGATTGATTATTTCAAAAAAGCCGAAAATGGTGGGCAAACTAGTGCGGTCGGGCAACTTTTGTCCGAACAGTTGTGATGAAATTCTTCCCGTGATTTAATGTAATGTGCATTTTCAACTTGACAGGAAAAATTTCATGCTGAAGATTAAGCGATTTTAAATTGCGCCCTTTTACTGCAAACGATTTAGTTTCGGATGAAGTTGAAGTGAAAGTAAATGAAAACGATAGAATAATCTGTAAAATGGCCAGTAGCATATATTTAAAAACGTAGAATGATGTTTTTTTTTTTTTTTTTTAATTGAATAGACAGTTTTGAAGGAAAAAAAACGGTATTTGTATATTTGCAACTGCCATAAGCTACAGGGGGCGCTGAAGCCAGTGTAATGGCGGACGAAAAAGGTAAAACAAACTAATGCCGTAACTTATAACTAGCTTTAACACTTTGTGAATGACAATAATTTTTCATCGTGTTTGTAGGAAGCTTTCTTTTCTATTCTTCTGAAATTACATTACGCCGTTAATTGTCCGAAGCCTGTAATTTATCCCAATGAAAACACATGGAATGGAATGTTTTACCTTTTTCGGCAGTATTGTTAATCACCACAAGGTAGCGTATTTGAGCTCTGGAGTTGCGAATTGCTAAGGACACACAGCATAAGGTGACTCAGACTAACTCTGACTAACTAAGAACTCAGACTTGCAGGTTTGCTAGATAGATAGATGTTTGAGGAATTAAATTTTTTTTCTCGCTTAAGTATGTGATATAGTATTGTAATGGGGTTCGTTTTGAATCTCCGTATCTCCGTTCTAGAGATTGCAATACCGATATACCGGTATATACCGAATATCGGTATTTCGAGCCGTTTTGCAATTTCGTAATACCGGTATTTGCAGAAGTAAAATACCGGTATTTTTGGTATTAGCTGAAAGGAATAAATTGTTTTTAATTAAACAGTTTTCAATTTAACTTATTAGATATTTACTGTTATTTTGAATTTGCATTTTTTTTGCGATGGGGCAATACCAAAATCAATCAAATGATGTAAAAAGTTGGATTGAAAAGTACGAATTAATAAAATATCAATAAATATAACAAGCAGAAATAATACAAAATGATCCCATCACTAGATAGTGTAATGAATCGCATCTTCGTGCTTTTATGTACACCATGTGTTTATTTATTTCACTTTCTTGATTATTTGCTTACCCTTTTGTAAACGTTAATTTCAAGTATAGCTACAAATGTTAATAATTTATTCCAAAAATCAATATTTTTTAAATATTTTAATACACTGTACTGAATTTCGAGAACACAATTTTTTTGCTAGATAACCAAATGGTAATTTGTTGTCCCCGGCATTCGTGTGCTGTCCTGTCTCACTATTTTACTGTATACATGTGGCAAGATAACATTTAACAATTCAATACTACCCCGAAAATTTGTAGAGAGAAAAGACACAGTTATCTGAAAAATATTTTCAAATATTAATGTAATTGCAAAGAGTTTTGAAAAGAAAACGGAAATGAATAAGAGAAACTAAATCATATTTAATTAAAATTTTTGCAAATTTCAAACCGAAGGGTTAATAAAAAGAAAAGGCAAACACAAACCTATCCTGATCGAGGGAAAACAGTTGAAAATGATATTAAAACTGGAAAAAGATTGTCGTTCGAAAAGAAATCATAGCTAACTAAAAATAAATAAATTTTTAAAAAAGGAGGGGGGGGGGGGGAGGGCTGACTTCACACACAAAAGAAACACACGCAAAATCAAAATAGATGTATCTAATTCAGGCAAGTAAGTACGAGACTGAATTATTAAAAGATGAAGGACTTCGAGGCAATTAGAAGCAGGGCTGTGGAGTCGGAGTCGGAGTCGGAGTCGAAGAGTCGGAGTCGGACTGATTTTGGGGTAAAGGAGTCGGAGTCGGAGTTGTTAGAAAACTTGCCGACTCCGACTCCGACTCCGGGTTTCTTTTTTTCTTTCCTTTTCACTGACTCTCCTTGCATTTTTTAAAAACTGACTACCAATTGGTTCAATTACATGTATAAAAAGATACTAATGAGAAAATAACTGCCATTATGGCAATCAGCTAGCCTGAATGCTTACCGAACTTACTATAGCCGTCCTCTAGTTTGCTTGCTTTTTAACTTAACTAATAGCGACTGTCAGCAAACGGTTTTGTTGCCTAACATTTTCAAGTAATCACTTTCAAATAAAAATAGAAATATAGTGTTTTGTTCGATCTCAGTTATAAAATAGCGAAAGAAACGTAACAAATTAATAAGTCGAGGCCCGTAGCTAAGATTGAAACGTTTAAGGATGATCGACAAATTCAAAAACGCTCTGGCGCGAAAGCACGAATCCAAAAGATCCGATGAAAAATAATCTAATGTTTTTTCTTTATTAAGACTATTTCTATAAGCTTGGTGCTCACTAAAAAGTATGGAACAAAATAAGCGTAAATGATTTCTTGATTGCAACACTCAATAATTGCAGTTAATCTTAAAATCTTAATATTAAGGTTAATTCTAAAGCAGACAATAAAATTTAAATTAAAAATTTAGCGAAGAAGAAATATAGGTATAATAAAAGCTATTCGTACAAATTTGTATACCGCCGTATTTTGTGTAAAATTAGCTCCTGATGTATATGTGCCCTATTTTCGTTGAAATTTGATTGATGAAATATAATTTAAAATATATTCGCGAAAAGTTTCAGAATTAAAGTATTTATAAACTCTGAAATTAACTTTGGGTGTCAAATTTTTTATAAGGGATTTTTAAGTCATCTCACTTCTTAACTCGTAACTGTTGGAAAATTTGATTTTTAAATTGAATTTCTAACATTGTATGCGTCTTGGATTTACAATAAAAAACAAAATGCGAAATTTTCATGAAAAGGAATCAATATTTCAATCTCTGTTTAGAGGTTTTCCCCCCTTCCCCTGAAGGGAGAGAGGGAGTTGAAAAAATACAATTAAAAAAATCAAAAACATCCGGAGTCGGAGTCGGAGTTGGAGTCGGAGTCGGGCGTTTCAAAATCCAGGAGTCGGAGTCGGGGTCGGAGTCGGTCATTTTCCTTCCGACTCCGCAGCCCTGATTAGAAGAGATGTATCTCGGATTATTAACAGTACCGCCGACCAGGGTGAATTCAGACACGTTGAAGAGTAGTTGTGCACTTCTTGACAATTCAATAGATGCATTTTGTTTCTTACTACTGTTGATGTTTTATTATTACAGTTGTTCCTTCATTTTACATTTGTTAACAATAAATTTTCATAATTAATGCATTTTTTGCACAAAATTATGAAATACTGCAAATAAAAACATATTTTGATAATTTTTTTGAGAAACTTAGAATACCGGTATTAATACCAATATTCCGGGTCTCACGTTTTGAAAATACCGAAAACCGGTATTGCATTTTTTGTCCGGTATTGCAATCCCTACTACGTTCCTACCATTTGGCATTTAACAGGCTTAATTTTTTAAGATATATATATTGAATTTTTGAAGAAAATTATAAACTTCAGGCCTCGTGCGGGACACCTAAATATTTTTTGATTCGGGTAATTTTTTTTACTTAATACAACCCAAATTCAAAATGATAGAATACTTTCCACTTTTTGCGAAAAAAATTATTCTAACCAAATATAAGTGCAAATTAGGTATTTAAATGAACGTGCCACCTTTCTTAGACCTTAAATTGTGCATTTCATTTCAAATAAACTCAATTAAAATTAATCTTAGACAGAATGATCCAAAAGTTTATAGTGATGAAGATTTACATTGAGTGAAAAAATTAGAATATTCAAATTAAAGGGGGAAAAACACTTTCAAAAGAAACTATCAGTACAAGAATGAGTCATTTTTTGCTGGGTTCAAAGCTTTAATCCTTTCTCACACGGATTCTACACCCGTTTACATTAATCGTTTCTGACACTGTTTCCATACTTAATGTGGCAACGAGCTCAATTTTGTTGGCGGGCACCAGGTCTTGAACCACTTTCTTTAGATTTGACGGTACCACAAATTCTTGACCATATTGAGATTGGTAGAGCTGCTTGACGAGTTAAAAATACCAAAATTCCTCTTTCTGTTTCAAATCTATGAGTCGATTTAGAGATGTGACACGGAGTAGAACCTTGCTGAAAGATAAAATGTGTCGCTCAATGGGTAACTGCTGTGCCTCAGATGAAGTATCATTCAGTATTATTGATAAACAGCGGAAGTCACGCATTGTTTCATTTTATGATATTTATAACTTCCCAATTCCAGCAGCCCTCATGCACCCACAAACCAAGAAGGATGTGTCAAAGTGGAGAGAACCTCTTACACAAGATTTCTCACACGCTTTTCTTTTTGAAAGTCAAACCCGAACACCTTTTTTTTGTTCACAGATATTTCAAAAAAAAAAAAAAAAAAAAAAAAGATTCATCACTGAATATAATACTTTTCCAACCTTGTTCCCCCTGGCTGAGCTTCTCTTTGCTCCAGGAGAGTCGTACACGTTTCTGCTTCATGTTAATTTTTGGTCTTACTTCGTAGATCCGCAATTAAAACTGCAGTTTATGCAACCGTCCAAGTGTAGTTGACGTGGATAAGATAACTATACATTCTGTCCAACACTTGTGGACTTAAGAAGCATTTTTTTTCAACGATTATTTTGTACAATTTACTTTAATTTGGTTTCAGGCCAGGTGTTGCATTTTTTCTACATCGTTTACTTCGGTTACTTTTTAGTTGGTCAGTCCTTCTATATTCCTTTAAAATCTTACATATTATAGATTCTAAAACGTTCATTTGAATTGAGTTGGATAGGTTTTTTTTTATATAACTTTAAGAAATGATACAATATCTAACATCGTTTTTTCCTATTTATCACCTTGACGACCCATTTTGAGCAATAAAAGGCTTTTAAAAGAGCGTAAAATTATCTAGCCGCCAAGCTCCATACTTGTGACAAACTAGAGAGTAACAGGTATGCAACTATTTTCGCTACTTTTTAAAATACACATTGAATGAATAGATTATTCTCATTTTTTGACCCATACAAAAAATACATCTATTATTCTATAAATTGTTAAAATAATATCTGAAAAGTTGTGTAAATTGATTTGCCCATTCATGAATAACGAATTTTATTCTTTTTAATTTGCATGCGTTCCTTTTTCCCGACTCAGGGACAAGTTTTGTTCAAAACAGTTCTGATATTCTATTATTTTGAATTTGGGTTGTATGTGGGTCGGTAGAGGCAACTTTTTATCAACTTGACAAATTGAATTTCGGATAAAAGTTTTTTTTCGATGCAGACCGTTGCACAATGAAAATAGAATGTCAGCCTTTCTTTATTTTCTTCTGCAGCATCATTTCTGTATCATAAAATATTATTTACTCTTTACCAGGAATTTTCAACTGGTCTGGTGGACCGTCATCGGTCCGCGGAAAACTCTTACGATCTTCGGAGATTTTAACCTTTCCGTGTTTGCGTTAAAATAATTTTCTTATTATTCAATAAATAATTAAAGAATATATCGCTCATTTGCAATAAGAGCGCCACAATACGAAAAAAATGAAATTTTACAGGAGAGGCGTTTGAAGTTGAACTCTTCAGGCAATTAGCATTAAGAAAAGTTGCCAGTGCTTAATATAAGAATAAAAAATCTCTTATTATTTTCCAAAGAAGAAAACGTCATTTGGAGGCTTTTAAGCGAAAAAAAAAAAGAAAAGAAAATTAAAAATTTCGTATTGTGGCACTCTTCTTCCAAACGAGTGATATATAAAATATTCTACCTTGTTATTTTCTACACTATAGAAAGTCGCCTGTCAAGGTATGTGTGACAAGTGAAAATTGCTTCTACTCTTCTAAATTTTAACGAAGCAAGTGCCTGTTTGGAGATATTTTTATAGTTGAAATTTTAACCCTAACTGCAGCGGATTAACATTAAACTCCAGTAGTTGCCTACCATTTTATCGTCTCTTTACACTCCTAAAATTACGGTGTTATCAGTAAAACAGTTAAGTGACCGAATCCAGTTCAGCCTTGTCACAACAAAGCCTTTCTCTGCATGTTAAGCATTACCAAAAAATCATCAAATTATCATGCCGTGGCACGAGTTTCATTGTTGATGACGTCAGCGTTACTCGATCATTCGCTATTATGTATATGAGGATGAGCAGAACTTTCTCCTCAAAAGTTGGCAGACTTTTAAGAGAAAACCCGTGTTTCGTTAATTTTAAATGCTTTTTAAAATGGCATTCAATGCCATTGTTGGCAGCTTCAATGTCGTCAAATTTCCTTACAATGAATTCAGAGAGTGTGGATTTCTTTTTCGTATTCGGCTACTTTCGATAACTCGAAGTCTAGAACTCGAATATTCTTTTATCTCGAAGCTTTTATTTGGTCCCAAAATAATTGAGTGTTTTCAATACAAAGTTATTTCTATATCTCGAATGTACTTCTTTTAAGCCAAAGTTTTAACAAGAGTTTTGTTTTCATTTTATGCATAAATATGCAGCCGAAATCTGAACTTTAAAAAAAAGTGTTTTCTTCCCTTTTACACACTGTTTTGCTTATCAGCTTCTCTGAGGAGGATAATTTATTTACAATAGTGCTCCTTTATGCACACAGTGTTGCAAGATTGCGTGAGAAGTAGTCGATTGGGCTACTTTTTGCCGTGACTGACGACCTAACATTTTACTGTTGGCTAATCTTTGAAAGACTTAAAATTATGGCAAGATTGAAAAAAGTAGACTTTATTTTTAGGATGACTCAAATAATCTGCTTTAAGGACAAAAAGACGTTTAAAAGCAGTACGAAATGAAATCAAGAGAAAAGAAATTAGGTCTACAACATACAAATTTAATGACGTTTTAAGATGCGATAAAAGAAAATGTAAGCAGTCAAAAATATGTTCCTTTTTCGAAGTATCCTAATAAAATTTATTATCTTTAAAGATATTTTTTCGCAGTATTAATAACTAATTTTATCTAAACAATAAGTGTTATAGTTTACTCATTATGCAATATTCATGAAAAATGAAAAAAAATTGTACTTGAGAGGGCTGGGAAATAAACTTCCTCTAACTCGAATGTTTTAGTCGGTCCCTTGAAACTTCGAATTATCGAGAGTTGACTGTATATATATATGTATATATATATATATATACAGTCGAGTCCCGACTTACGCGAGGGATGCGTTCCAAGATTCTTCGCGTAAGTCGAAATTTTGCGTTGTAGAGAAATGTACGTATAGAATTTTTTATAAACATACCAAATTCTTTTAGACACTGTTAAACACCCCTTAAACAGCTTTAAAGTATTCCTCAACAACACATTACAGTTTCTTAAATAAAAAAAATTGAACTTTTACTGTTTTAAAAAAATAAAAAAAGACGTTTTATTTACGTAAAATACTTTAAGTTGCACAAAATAAATGGTCAATGGGAGGGAAAGACGTAAAATAAAACAACACGGCACGCACAGTATGTAGTAATAATAAAATGCTACACTATAATTGTACTATACAGTAGATACAGTAATGATATTCATGAGTTGAAAAATAAAGATGGTGATGATTTATGCGCCTTTCTTTTTCAATATATTTTTTAATTTTTCAATATATTTCTACTGATAAACTTGTGAAGAAATTAAGAGGTAGAATACATTGGCTCTATCTATTGAGAAATATAGTTGGGAAAAAGTTTCTTAGATGTTTATTTTATGCTTGGATAAATTCAATAATTACGTATGGTATTTGTGCATGGGGAGGTGATTATGAAACAAATCTTACCAATTTAAATAGAACTTATGCAAAAATTTTGAAAATAATTTATGGATCCAAACAAGAACTTAATAAAAACGATACTATTTTACAAAAGTCAGAGAAAATCTATAATATCAGAGAAATATATGCACAGAGAATATTGTATTTTTTGCATAACAACAATAACTGGTTTGAAATTAGTGAAAAACAATATAATACTCGAATTTCAGGTAAACAATATAAAGTTATAAAACCAAATAAAACGATTATTAAAAAGCAATTCACTTGGCACCGCGGCTGTTTAATGAACTAACGGAAGATGTTAGGAATGAGAAGAACTTTAAAAAATATAAACAAGGGGTCAATGAATATATACAAAATAATGACATTTATCAACAATTAACTTTTAGCTGATAAAATATACTGACTTGCCAACCGGGAGGGATTTTGTATTGTAATTTTTATACTATTGAATGTTTCAATGCGAGTTATTGTGTTTTTTTTTTTCTGAAGTCAAACAGTCCAATAATTGTTCTGTGTAAAATTTTTACTACTTGTGTAAAATTAATTTGTAAATATTTCTGTTAATACATATTTGTGTTTGTACTCCATACTAAACCAATTAAAAAACACTGCGGACAGTGCCTTTGGCGCTCTTTAGTGTTGAATTTAATACTAACTCGTGTTGAACTATAGTCAAGATTTTCTTAATATTTTGTTATGAAGTTTGTAATTTATGTTTTATAATTTGTAAGTTTTTTAACTTTACTTTTTTTAATTTTGCTTACTGTTATGTATGTGTATTTTGTTTGTTAATAAATTTTATCTTATCTTATCTTATCTTATCTTATCTTAATTCGGTTGCTTCGCCTTGTCTTTTATAATGATTCCATTTACGACAACAGCCTCTCTTCCTAAACTCTTTAATCCACAGTACAAGAGCAGCTTCCATTTTCATAATACATATTTACTTTGCTTAGACACTACTCTGCAATTCAATATTGAAACTAAGTTCTAAAGTTTAAGTTCTAAGTTCTGTTTTATTTTGACTTTTAATTTTACGTATGAAAGATTCGCTCATACCTATTTTTGTGCTACCGTCGACGTTTTGTAGTTAGTTGTTCAAGCATATCGAGAATCTTAACCTTTTTTTTTTGGCAGGAACTATCTTTTTCTTCCCATCTTCAAACTTTGGATGAAACAGCGCACTAAGGCGTCATTCTATTCCATCAACTTTAATAATTAGAATGAAAAAAAAATAGATAAATGAAAGATGCTGAGTGGTTATTTGATGCAGTAACAACGCGATACTTAGACTAGTTTGGTATGAGAACTTGCGCTGCTGTCAGCGATGCTAAACAGATGCAATAACATTCACGAAATCAATATTTAGTAGCCAATAACAAAGCTGATACTTCCTTCCAGACAAAAAATCGTGTTGTCGACGAGGAATTCGAGTTAGCTCTAAAATTCGTTACTCATGGAAAAACTCGCGTTATAGCCCTTTCGCGTAAGTCGGATCGTGTTGTAGCGGGAGTCGACTGTATATTAAATCGTCGAGCATACTCTCATGTATTGCTACAATTTAAGTTCCAAAGAAAGAAAAAAACCTAAAACCTAAGGAACAAATTTGAGTTTTTCATTTTCCCCCCTTTTTTTTCCTCTTTACATTTTACAGTCATGAAATTTACCGCCCCTAAAATCTGCCGTCCTTGACGGTGGCATCTACCCCAGGAGCCGGGCCTGAGGGAAGGGGTGCGGAAGCTTTTTGATTTGTCGAAATATGGTTCATATTTGACGTAGGAGGGCGCCACAGTAATCTTCAACTGGGTGCTCTTTGCTCTCCTGAACCACTGGGGACAGCAAGCACGGACGCACGCGCTTTAAAACAAACTCGTTTAAAATATGAATTGAAATAAATATCCATGTCTATTATACAAGAGAGCAATGAAAATGTTACTCCACTTTCAGAACATAATATGATATTTTTGTGAAACAGAATCCGTCACGGTCGTTTAAATGTAATTTAGAGTAAAGGTATCAATTGCTTCTTCGCTTCAGGGGCTGATTCAGACTAGAAGGACGTCATGCCCACCTTTCTGTATCAACAAACCTGGCACCCCTGGTCCCCCTTCTGGCAAAATACAAATTGCAGAATTAAGAGGCATATTCATCACTAATATTAGGAAGAGGTGGGGTGAAGAAGGAAGGGGAGGGGGAGAACGAAAAGGATTATACGGAAAGAAAATAACCAATCATCGGTTTCCGAGTTGATGTACAGATGAGCCTCAGAGATTTCCGATCTCCGAGATTGATGATCTCCGTGGCATATCAACTGATTAGTTAAAATTCGCTGTAAAAAAGGAAGTGCAGGAGCTAATCTCCTGTGAGCTCCAGGGCCGACGAGAGGCCATGTCAGCCTGGTCGGAAACTAGAGGCCAGACTCGAAATCGGAGAAATAAAATCGACAAGTATGAATTCGACAAGGGAAATAAATAAGGGAAGGGAGACCCAGCGAACAAACTGACAAGAAGACTCTTGGCTCTCGGCGATCCTGGTGAGACCACATGCATTTGCATGTAGTTGGTCCAGATGCAAATTAAGGCGTTTATCATCAATTCGTTCCAGTGCACCCGCCCCTTTTTACAGGAAATTTATTTTATTTTCCAATTAAAAAACCAAAACTAGAACTTACAAAAAAAGCAGAAATGTCAAAATTTTCAGAACATAATCATCCGTTTTACTTTGTACATCTGTTAACGAAACATTTTGGTCCCCCCCCCCCTTCCTCACTTTTTATGGGAAATGTATTTTATTTTCCAACTAAGGAACCAAAACTAGAAATTACAAAACAAGCAGAAATGTCAAAATTTTCAGAACATAATTATTTGTTTTACTTTGTATATCTGTTTACGAAACATTATTTAGCACAAGCAGTAACGTTTAGTTTATGTGTTCATTGTTTAGATATTAGTAAATCAATTGTTTTATTTAAACAGGCCATACTTGGTTTAATGAAGTTATTGCCAGGTGTTTGTGACATCCCAAAATACTTCGGAATAAATAATGCAAGTCTAATTCATGTCTAAGTTTCTTCGAGGAAAGTTATTGGGTACATAATTCATCAAAATCTTAAGAAAAACGTGAGCTAAGTTGTTAGGTTTACAACAAGTTCCACTTATCTGCTCTCAAAACCAGCCCTAACAGAATTTTGTATTTTTTCTCTTTTTAAAATTTTTTGCTTTTTTTTTCCATTTTTTGCACCCATCCCCCCCCCCCCCCCCCCACTATCGCCGCTTCTGGTTTGTGAAATTCCAAACACGTGATTGAAGTCGTCAAATGGAGCATTTTTTTGTCTACATTTAGTCTATCTTTCTAGTAAACGGGGTATAGTATCTCTGCCACATGCTGCTAGCTAACATGATTTTGAAAAAAAAAAAAAGCAACGAAAGCTTTCCTAGAATTTGAACTTCAGACCACAAAACTTTTTTTTAACTTCCATTTTCATCCTTTGGTTTTTCACTGCCTCGTATACATCGCCAACTTTAGGCACATCTAGGGATGGAGTTCTCCCCCGATAATTTCTCCAAGTTAAACTCGAACTCTTCAACACGTAGTTTTGTGCTTCCTTTGATTGCGTTAAGTTGGGGGGAGGGAGGAGGTCATATTCCTCTTGACCCACCCCCTGAACGTGCTTGTTCACACGCGCATATAATCAAACGAGAAAAAAAAAAAGGCGTTGTCTGCTGTGAGCAGACATTCATTGTTCAGTTCACAAGTTGAGATAATTATTTTACAACTTGCAGTCAGCTTCAGAATGGATGATTATATAATTTTCACTATTTGTTAAAACGGATGAAAGACATAACTTCGCCCACCGGTTCTTTTATATGGGCGTGACTCGGTTTACATCACTGTATTGTTTCAAGAATCTAGCATAAGATATGAGGGCAGAGTTTGTCCCAACAATATGATGACGAAAGAAAGCAACTTTTTAAAAAAGCTCCTGTGAAAGTTCAATTTAGTGTTAATGTTATGAAACTGGCATGAATTACAAAATGTATCATTTTTGTTTTCAAATGTGCTAGAGATATTATTCTTGTTATTATTATTACTATTATTATTATTATTTTGTTATTGTTATTACTATTATTTTGTTATTGTTATTACTATTATTTTGTAAAAGACAAAAATGACGCATTTTTTATTTCTCGAATGCACACATTGCATCCTTTTGTTAAACATTTTCATGTGCAATGTAGGAGGAAGGGAGGCACGTGTAAACATTTTTTTTCATTTTTCTTTTTGAAAAAAAAAAAAAAACTAATTTTTCAGCGCAAAAATGCTCCCATTCTTTTGTGTCATAGATTTATTTATTTATTTATTTTATTTTTTTTGATATTTTTTATGGCATTTTTCAAAATTGTTTTCAATTGTTTTCATGTACCTCTTTTGGGAGACACTTGTGAATAAAATTGGAACACATATGAACAGGATTAATAAATGCAGAACAAGTATCACATTTCAAAGAAAAACTCTTTAATGTGAAATATATGCGTATTTAACGATTGCAATGCGGAGTTTGTATCCTATACTGTGTCAGCTTAAAATTTACAGTATATGTGCCATTAAGAAAACATTTTCCCCAAATTAATATGACTCTGTTCCGTGTTCACTATCAAATTTTAAGGTCTTGTAGCAAATTCCTATCACTGCATAGCCATGAAAAAATCTATCATATTTGGTATATTTATTTATTATCATACAGTAAAACCTGTAAAGTTGATCACCCTTGTAAGTTGACCACCTGTCTAAGTTGACCACAAAAATAGTGCACCACAAGTGGTCAACTTACACAGATTTCAGTATATTTGATTAGCAAGTCAACATTTTTGAAGATAACTGATCAAACTAAAAAATAAAGGGGAAGGGGGGAGGAGAAGTAAAAAAAAATACACTTAAAACGAGCAAAATAAATTAGATTCTTAGTTTTGTTTGAGACAGAAAAATAAATTCTGCGAGAAATTATTCTTCACTGGTGGACAATGTTGATTCATTGTTTGAAATTCAAAATATTCTGAAGCCAAAATACTTTTGTTAATTATTTCTATCAACAAGAGCTGTATACTCTTTTCTGCTTGTTTTAGAGGTGGTTACGGAGTTTAGGCATTCAAGCCCCCCCCCCCCCCCCCCCCCAAGAGAGTGACAATGTATACTTAATTTTTTTAGTTTAGTTTTGTTTTGGCAGTTTGTATCTCCGATTCCGTTTCAGTCTCCCGGATTTAATTAACTTTTATTTTCTATAGTTGGCGCTTCTGCATTGAAGCATGAATGAAAACAAAGCCACGATGTTTTGCCGTAGTATTGTTCGAGGGGAAGACAGACGGACACCTTTCGAAGGTAAGTAAACACTTAATGATGGTATCCAGCGAATTTACAGATAGGCTTAATACGCATTACCTTTAAGAGAAAACACAATTTGCACCACAAGATAATTACAACTACCGAAAAACAAACATGAAGCGAAAAACAATGAAGAAGTTGAGAGGTAGAGGCGACGTACACGGCTTTCGAGTACCATTAAACACACCTGTTTTAGGGTGGGTGACAAAACGGGCGCTTGGCATTGACTTGTTTACGCGCGCCAACAATTCCGGCAACTTTCCAATACTACTTATCGTACGATTAAAGAATTTTTGTGTTTTTTTTCCCTTAAGGTTGGCGGATTGATTGAATTACGCGCTTTTCTGAGAACTGTGTGTAAATACTAAAAATTTATGTCCGTGAGGTTTCATTATTATGGTGATGAACAATTAAAATATGGAACAGGATATTACTGCGCTTAAAATACTCGTTCAAAATGTTTTACTTTAAATACATATATTTATAATGAATTTTTTTTTAAATTTTATTTTTACTCAATACAGTCGAGTCTTAAGTTACTCGAGCGATGCGTTCCAAGTCCCCTCGTGTTAGTCGAAATTTCGCTTAAGGTTATGAAAAAAAGGTATTCAATCTTTTTATAATTATACCTAATTTTCTTAGGCATTTGTAAATTCATATCAAACTGTTTTAAACAATTCCTTAACTATATACAGTCAGCGCTCATTATAACGACCACTCGTTATAAAGACCAATCCATTATAACAACCTGTGCTATAAGTCCCAACTTTGTAAAAATGAGCTCTATGTTAATTTGCTTCTGGGATAACGACCGTTCTACATGATCTAATCCAATACAGCGACCGAATTCAGCGAATACTATTCCTGGTGCTTTTTCCAATGATACTAATATGTAACTTGAAATAACCTTTATTACCGTTTACGGATTGGAAGAAGGGGAAGAATACGAAGAGGGTATCCTTACAGCTTTGCATCTTTCTAAAACAGCATGGAATTCAGAAAATACCATCAGGAATTGCCTTCACCATGTTGATTTTAAAAAGCAAAGGAAAAATGCTTAAATGATTTGTCAGGCAATCCAAGATGAAAATTTCGACGAAGAAGATGAAAAATTTCTAAAAAATCTGAAATTGGTAGAAGTCTTAAACTTTGACTGTTATACTTAAATCAATTATGATTTAGAATTTGTCAAACACGTGTCTGTCAGAAAATGAAGTACCTCTCGATATTGTGCACAAAAGAAAATCAATGTATCATGATCAGATGAAAAAGAAGAAATTGAGACCAAAGTTCCCAGTATGAAAAATGTTTCAAATGCTCGAGAGAATTTTAAGTGTTTCTTTTAAAAGAAAGAAAAACACTATTTATCATCTATAACTGAAATGGAAA
This sequence comes from Uloborus diversus, assembly GCF_026930045.1. Lineage (NCBI taxonomy): Eukaryota > Metazoa > Arthropoda > Arachnida > Araneae > Uloboridae > Uloborus > Uloborus diversus. The sequence continues at coordinate 116,518,591 of NC_072737.1, read as the reverse complement.
ATTATGTTTTGCAAAAATCACATGTGCTTAAAAGGAAAGCAACTGTTTCTGATTTTATCTTCAGAAAATAAATGATTTGTAAGTATTGTAATACAATTTTTCCTATATTTTCTACTTAGAAATATTTTGTCATAATATTTTGCGCCCAAAATTAAAAAAAAATTCTCATGATAAAAAATAATTTGGGCATTTTACTGGAATCTTTAAAAAAAGTGTTAATTGTATTGGAACAACGGAACATGCATGATGTATATTTTTAAAAAATTCTATCTTTTATAATGACCACTCATTATAAAAACCTTTTTCTCTGGCACGGAGATGGTCGTTATATCGAGCGTCGACTGTATTACCGTTTCTTGCATAAATAAGTAAATTTTACTGTATTATATATATAGATATATATATATGTATTTCAACATAAAGTATTGTTACGATGCTCCAAATCAATAGTGTTTGGGGATAACATTTCTAAAATATTTCAAAGTTACAGAACTTTGAACCAGGTTAATAGCTCATTTTTTAACGGCCTTAACGATTACTATTTCTTACCTTTGGATAACTAGACGATACTTTATGAGTAACATGAATTAGAATTTTCGCTGATAAGGCAACAATTTTACAAAGTGAAAAAATGAAAAAAGTGAAGATTTTAATCTTTCTTCAAACAGGATTATTACTTCTATTCAAACTGCTTGTTTCTAAAATATCAGTAATGAACTGTGTGGGGCAAATTGAAATGGGGAAATATTTACTCTTGTTTTTTGCACTACTTATCTGCAGGACCGCGCCGTCCCTATGTGCAAGGTCGTGCGCGCACGACAGCGCCAGAGTCAGAAAGGCGCCGAGTTCTACCAATTAAAAATGCTCCAAATGGGGGGGGGGGGAATCTTCAATCAAAAAAAAAATAATAATAAAATTGAACTGTTCATTATATCTAATAGTGACGATGAAATTATCTTGCTCATTAATCTGAAAGGAAATATTATTATCTTGATGTGTCTAAACGTGCTATTCAAAAGCGCAATCATTTACAGTAAAAACACATGATGCAAATTATTCCATATTTTTGAAGTTTTCATCATATTTGGAGTTATGAATGCCATTTCGGTATGACTATAATTTCACAAGGCTGAGCACACAAAGCGCAAGAAATGCGTTATTTCCCATTTTGGTTCTTACGGTGAACATGTTGTATTATAATTTGTGCAATATGCCTTTTTGTGATTTTTAGCTATTGTTCGTCGTAATTTCACTGAACTATATTTTTTATGTTATCATACTTAAAAAAAATACGGTAAGCACATTTGTATTGCTTGCGCATAATACACATACATATTGTAGACAATAATTTAGGTTAATTTTCTAGCAGTAACTTCCTAAAGGTAACGACTTGACAATAATTAACTAACCAGAGAGGGTAGGTCAACAAGGCACCCCTCTGGTTGCCTAACCCCGTGAGCCCTCCCCTCCAAAATGCTGAGTTGAATGTTTTTCAAAAATACAAAAAAACGAGTCTTTGGGAAAGAAATTGATTTTAATAAGAAAAAAAATAATGATGTTGGAGTAAAACTTTGATTTTTTTTAAAGCTTTGCATTAAGAAATTTCAATAAGTTCAGCTAAATCGTCAGCTACTCCTGTTCGTCCCCCTCCCTCCTATTTCTTATCTTTTTTACTTTCTTCTATATCTAATACTAGCTGTACCCGACGCGCGTTGCTACGCCAACAAAAAAATACATCATTATACTGATTTTCATGACAATCGGTTGAACGGGGCAGAAGTTGCTACTCTGCAGTGCCACCTGGTGGCGAGTCTCTTCAATGAGCATATTATGCACCTTCTCCGTGGAAAAATATGCTATTCGCAACTCCAACGAACTATAGGGGGCACTGAAGTCACTGTCTAATGGCGGACTTAAAAACTAAAACAAACGCACATGGTAACGAAGAAAATGCTAAAAGTGTTGTGATTTTTGTTCGTACGTATGATTTTTTCGCTTTATTCTTTTTAAATTAATTTTCAAAGTCTTGTGGATATTCTGGCCCACGTAGAAAGAAATGAGAATTCAAGAAGCATTACTAAACGTCAAAGATTAATGCAAACTACGTAGTTCGTAGTTCTAAGCAGCTATTTCCACGATGTTGAATTCGATATTTATCAATTCTTGATAAAACTAAATAATAATTGTGGCCTGACAAGAACAACAATTAATGCTAGAAAATTCAATATGACATTACAAATTATTATCGAAAGAAGATGATACTTCTTTGCCTTGCTTGGCTAGCGCTTTTTGTTTTCCATTTGTAGCTGAGTTATTTCTCTCGAATTCCCGAATCGGTTAATTTAAAAATTTTCTGTTTCGATTTTTCTAATTTCTAAGTTACGATTTAATTGTGTCATGTTATGCAAATCATCAACAAAATTCTCACGGATATATGGTGGTAGTTTTCTTTTCAGTTGATTGATCATTATTTCTTTTCACTTATCGAATTCTGTAATCTTACTACCATTTTATTCCACTCATGATAAAAATTAAAAATGGTTTAACTAAAAACGCGAAATCTCGCCAAGGCTACTTTGCTCGCACTGTACTAAAACTATAACCCTAAACAAATTTGGCGAAACCTTTCAGCTGAGAATAAAAGGAATAAATTAAATTCTTTCTCGGTTATTCATTTTGTTCTACGATAATATATTCAAGAAAATATTTTGCATACTGTCCAATCCAACTAAATGCTGCTGTAAAATATGGTAAGTTTAATTAATTTAAGATTAAAAAAACCCCCCATATTCTTACAAATTCATACAAAACAATAAAAATTTTTACCTTGTATAACGTTATCCAAGTTTGTTAATCCAGAATTTTCGCTTTCACCAATTATTAAGGAAATAATGAAAACTAACATTATTTTGAAAAGCTCAAGAATACTACTAAGGGACGAATTAATTTCTGTAGCTGAAAGCAAACTAAGACACATCGATTGCGTTAATAAATACTCAGAACAAACTGCCTGTGTTTACGTCAACAGACACAAGTGGAACGCAACGTGGCAATGTTTTAGTTTCATTTGCAGTTTTGTAAATCACCGCAAGGTAGCGTATTCGAGCGCTGGAGTTCCGAATAGTTCGTTGGAGTTGCGAATGAGAAAGATAAATCGTAATAGATTGTCGTCTGTGTATTTCACGTGATTTTAGTTGTATGGAAATGATCGGAAATATTATCTCAATGATTTAAAATTTTTAACTGTTGCCATCTTATGTTTCTTAACAAATAAAATATTTGTAATTAATTCAAGCAAGGCTTTTAAAATAACTTTCAATTTTCGCTCTTTGCTTTGCTTTTGCAATAATTCAGACATTGCAATGGTCGTCAAGTTTTTGCATGTGTAATTTTGTTTTTGTTGCGAATATTGCTTCCTCGTCAAGCATGGCGAGGGATCAGAAAAAAAAGAAAAGTATAGAAGAAAGTTTCGTAATGGCCACAACATACTAGTTCTTTATTATTTTTCATTTTTCAAGTTCGTGTGAAAATAAGAAAGTCTTAAAATGCTACTCCTCCGAATCATCCCCTGTCCCCTCGCCAAAAGCATTACGGAGCATCCCAAATTTCGTTTCCAGGTGTTCAATTTCGCAAAATTTCCAGGGAAAGCCCCTGAATACCAAACAACATCACTTGAAACTGCGTTCGAAAATTACCCGAAATTGTGTATCTGGAGCCCCAATTTCGAAAGATTGCCGGCTCTAATGTTACCAAATATGGTCTACCATCTCGTTTTTAAGATTTCAATTTCAAAAAATATTCGCGCAAGGGCCTCCGAATTGCTTTCCTTTAATATTATCAAAAGATAGGTTTTTATAAAAAATGACTTACGAAAAATCTAAGTGGAATAGCCTCTGAACTTCTTTCCCTAATATCATAGAATATAGGTTAAGTTCTTAGGACTTTAATTTTGAAAAAATTTCCAGGGGGCAGCTTTAGAATCCTCTTCCTGTAAAAACTTTCAAAGTAGTCTACAATTGCGTTTTTGGAAGTTCAGTTTCAAAAAATTGGAGGAGAGAGCAAGAATTGGTTTCTATGTATTTTTCTTATTTTCAAAAAAAAAAAAAAAAAAACATCGGATGGAAAGCCAGAGTTCCATCCCTTGTTCTAAAGTCAATAAAAACTGCCTATAATCGCGTTTTAAGGCTTCAACTTTTGCAAATTTCCACGGAGCCCTAAGTACCTTTTTTCCCCATAACACCACCAAAGACCGTTTAAAATTGCGTTTTTAAAACTACAAGTTTCAAAATTTTTCCGGAGAGAACCCCAGGACCCCTCTTTTTAAAAGAAAATTTTCTTCCAATGTGTCTCTCTAAAATTATTTTCTAGTTGCGCCATTGCTCCTTTTGTCATGTTTTGACAGGCATAACAGTTTTGTTAATTATGCATCATTTAGAGATTAGATAGATATTTAAATTGGCGTTAACTTTGACATTTAAAATATTTTCCTTTTCGAAAATGCATTATTAGCATTTCAGAGGAGCTGCTGAACTCGAAATAATTTCAAGACGAGAAGTAAAAACGTACACCATATCCCAAAAGTAATGTTCACACATTATTTTTTGTATAAATTAAATGTCAAACGTATTTTTTTTCTTTTTATATTTGTATACAAAACCTCTCTCAAAGTGTTAACTATATGTTCCCCGAACGCCAGAGCATAAAGGCACTCACAAGATATTTGCACGACCCCGCCGATCAGGCTTGGCGCGGCCCTGCCTATCTGTTAATATTTTAACTATGTACTAACTCGTGTAGTATATTCCAGTCACGGAAACTTATATCTGAAGATGAAATCATTATTGATACGAACAATTTTCAAAAATTGATACTCATATTGCAATATTTTTTTTTTTCAAAAATTCGTTTTGTTATTACAAAATGACAAAGTTAACATTTTAAGCATCAGTTGAGACCTACGAATATTCGTTGCAGTAGTTATTTATTTATTTGATATTAGGTTTACTTTTACGTTAAATTTTTTATACAATTAGTCAAATGCATACGGAGTAACGTGAAATAGTTCATTTCTTTTACTTACTCAATCATTTATTAAATCACTTCCACATTCGCTTATTAATTCATTTACATTCCTTCATTCCATAATTTACTTATTTATTTAGTTATTCCCTTATTTTATCATTGTTTTATGTTCTCGTTTATTTTTTCCCACGTATTAATTATTTTTTTCATTTATTTATATGCATATTGTTTCATCATCTATTCGTTTATTCATTCATTGTTTTATCTATTCATTGGACAAAAATGTTTTAATAATAACAAAAAATAAATAAAAAAATCAGTAGAAAATATTTTATTTTTCACTTTGCCCAATGGGAAAAAAAAGCGACTTTTTTTGAATTTACGAAGTTTTTGCAAAAAACGTAAAATAACGTTTCCATGGAAGTGGAATTTTTATTATGAAATACATACATTGTATTCTCTTTATGTACTATAATTTTCAAAACAAATTTCCAATTTGTTAGTTTTGAAAAAGATAAGTTATCTTAACGATTTCAGTTTTTTCCATGTTCCATTACATGTATTCCAAAACTGAAAAAAATTTCATAACACGTACGATTTTCTCACATTTCGCAAAATTTCCCCTAGAATCAGCAATATTCATTTGAAAATTTCTAGATATCAATTTCTTAATAAGGAAATCTAGAAATTCTCAGAATGTTTTCTAAAAAGATCAAAATCCACCAGATTACCTTTTTCACACCCAGAACTTTCCGATAGAACGTGATACCCCCCCCCCCCCCCCCCTTTACGAATTAAATTTCGTATATCAATCATATAAGGTTTATGCATCGAACTTTACACTCTTGTGCAAAGCGATGACACAAAATAAAATCTTATCATATTGCAAAACATGGAAAAATATGCAACTGAAATTTTGAAATCTGACAGTGTGTGCAGATGTACCATTTTCAACTAATCACTAGCAAAGTATGTCTATGAATGGAGCTCGGAACAGCTATTTAGATAATGAAGTTCAAGAGAAGCTCCTTCTCCCTTCTTTGGAATATGAGTTAACGTTATCATACTTTAACCCGAAGTCGAACAATGATTTTGCAGTTATCTTAATGTATCTTCCCGCGATTTATCATCTGTGGGTTATGTGATAATAGACACTTTTACTGACAGATTGTCTCATCTCTGGAATTGATTGGCAAATTGATATCAATGATAGATTAGTTTTGTGATGAAGAAACGTTGGTGTACTTTATGGTTTGTTACAGTAATTATGTGACGAATTCATTTAAGTCGATGACGTCATTGGGTACATACGTCATTAAGTTATTTAAATGAACTACAAGAAACAGTTTGATGTCGAATGATAAGAGCAGAGAGATTGCTTTTTTTTTTTTTTTTTTTTTTGTAAGGTGTGAAAATACTCCTTGATATTTTTAGAGGAATGAAATTCATTTTGTAAGAGAGAAAATATCAAAACTGTAAAGACCATAATATTACAGTGAAACCTCCCTTAACGGACACTCCCGAATAACGGACACCTCTAATTAACGGACATTTTTGCAAGTCCCAGTCCCTCAATATAGGCCATTCCATGTAATTCACTCTGAATAACGGACACTCCGAATAACGGACAGTTATTTCACAAAAAATTTCCCTTGCGATCGTAGCACTTCCGGTTTTTTTTTTCTTCTTTTCACAGAATATCTTAGTAACTGCTTGCCTTACAAAACTTTTCCTCCTCCACAACTGATATTCCACCCCCCCCCCTTTCCTTATCACTGTTTCTTGGAATTAAAAGGGTGGTAATTGGCAGAGGCAGCAATTGGGGCTTAAAAGTTAGGGGCAGAAAAAAAAACGAACTATAAGGCATGGTACTTTTTGCGGGCAGCAAAAAAGAAAAAGAAAAAAAAGTCAGAATTTTGTAACGGCTAGTTTTGAGAGTATTGAAGCATATAAGTGAAAACTGATGTCAGTCTAACAATTAACGTTCGTTTATCTTAAGATTTTAATGAATTTTGTACACAATAACTATTCAAAAGTTAAGATAAAAAAGAGGAATCTGGGCGGTTATTCTAACTGGGGCTCTCGGGAGATGCAATTGATCCGACCGGCGCCGGTAGTAGTCGGCTTTATGGCGCCGTGGTTTCGTTGGGTTGTTTAATTTTTAGACATGAAAAAGATTTGCCCATATTCAAGGTCATATTGCCAACTGTCAATCATGCAATAGTGATACTTGAGACAAAATAAATAAATTAACCTTAAAAAGTGTGGGGGGGGGGGAGGGGGGTTGCTCCGCCGAATCGCCGCCGTTGGTAATGCAAAAAAGAGATGTCAAACTGTTTTAACTGATTACTTTAATTGATTAAATGCTTTTTAAGACAAGTGTGTGCTGTCAGTATACCTTTATTAAGAAAAAACAGATTAATTACACTTGACGTAAATTGTAGTAAACCTTTCGCAATTGTTTCGATTGTGTTCTACAAAGGGAACAACAGCCCATTTTGAAAAAGGTAAATTAAGTAGTTCCTCCTAATAGCGGACACCTCCCAATAACGGACAAAACTTCTGGTCCCTTGACTGTCCGCTATTCGGAGGTTTCACTGTAGTTATTATTTTCATCGAAAAACTAGGGATGAAATGGAACAAGGTAGGAAAAGAAAGGATGTATTTTCATTTTTAACGTTGAGAACGTTCGGTAGTTATTATTTTTTTTGAATAACAAAGCATTCAAACGTAATCAGTGGCAGCGATTCGGGGGGGGGGGGGGGCAACCACCGTTCTACACTTCTTATTGTTTAGGGTTTTTTTTTTCATTTTAGAAACCAAAACTAGAAATTATAAAAAAAAAATAATAAAAAAAGAGCAAAAGTGTCAAAATTTCCAGAACATAATTATTTGCTTTACTTAGAATATCTGCTTATGAAACATTGTTTAACACAAGCAGTAGCTTTTACTTTATGTATTCATTGTTTAGATATTAGTAAATCAGTTGTTTTACTTAAACAGGCCATACTTGCTTAATGAAATTATTACTAAGTGATTGTGACATCTCAAAATACTTTGAGGATAAATAATATTAGTCTAGTTCAAGTCTAAGTGTTTCTTCGGGGAGAGTTATTGTGTGCAAAAGTCATCAAAATCTTAAGAAAAACTTGAGTTAAGTTGTTTGATTTACATCAATAACCTTTCCACTCATCTGCTCTCAAAACCAGTCCTAGCAAAATCTTGTACTTTTTTCATACTTCTTTTTATTTCTTTTTTTTACTGCCGCTAAAAATCCTATGACTTTCAGTTGTCGTTTTTTTGCCCCCCCCTCCCCCCACCCGCCCCCTCTCCGACTTTTCAGTCCAAGTCGCCGCTTCTAAACGTAATACTTAAAAAATTCAACTGCCGCTTTTTTCACCTCATTTATAAGAGTAACAAATCAGAGAATGCACAGTTTCTTAACTTTAAATTAAGTACAAATCACCTTTTTTGTTACGTCTCTTTAGTTGGTGCAAACCTAACCTGGCAGCATTGTAGAAGCTACGAAGAGCTTTGCCACACCGTTTCCAAAATATCACTGCTCCGCTTTTTCTTTAATTGCCATAATTGGCGATTATCCACTCAACCAAAGGAAAACATACATGCAACGAGAACAGGACCCCTAAGTTCAATGGCGCGAATCCGCCAACCCCCCACCCCCAAGAAAAAAAAATCTCAACCCTCTTTCCCTTTTTTATTTTTTATTAGCTCTCTCTCTCTCTCTCTCTCTCTCTCTCTCTCTCTTATTTATTTTTATAAATATTATTTATTTATTTATTTATTACTATTATTGTTATTAGAAAAGTTCTGTGCTACGCCAATGATTTACACACAGAGACACACAAACTAAATAAATAAATGAAAAAACTATAAACAAAATAAAATAAATTGAAATAAATAATTTAAATTAAAAATAAATCAATGAATAAATTTGAAGAAGTAAATTAAAAAAAAATTTAATCCCCCCCTCCAAAAAAAATTAGATGGCGCAACTTGTGCCATAATTCCCTCCTGTGAGCACCCTGAACGATAAACACAAAACTTTTGTTTGTTTTC